>NW_021144210.1:0-29208 GCF_004193775.1 Glycine soja
GTCTCTATATATTATGCGCCTGAATCTGACATCCGACTTAATAGTTTTGAATATTTGAATTTCACGAGAGCTTCCGTTGTTCAATTTCGAGCGTCTCGTTATATTATGCGTCTGAATCTGACCTTTGAGTGAAAAGTTATGACCATTTGAAATTCTCGAGAGCTTCCGTTGTTCAATTTCGAGCTTCTCTATATGTGATGTCCTAAATCGGTCATCCAGGTTAAAAGTTATAACCATTTGAATTTCTCAAGAGCTTTCGTTGTTTAATTTCGAACGTCTCGATATATTATGCGCCTGAATCGGACCTTCGAGTGAAATGTTATGACCATTTGAATTTCTCGAGAGTTTTCGTTGTTTAATTTCGAGAGTCTCGATATATTATGCGCCTGAATCGGACCTCCGAGTGAAAAGTTATGACCCTTTTAATTTCTCGAGAGCTTCCGTTGTTCAATTTCGAGCGTCTCGATATATTATGGACCTGAATCAGACATCCATGTGAAAAGTTATGACCATTTGAATTTCTCGAGAGCTTTCGTTGTTCAATTTCGAGCTTCTCTATATATTATGCGCCTGAATCTGACCTCCGAGTTAAATGTTATGAATATTTGAATTTCACGAGAGCTTCCGTTGTTCAATTTCGAGCGTCAAGATATATTATGCGCCTGAATCTGACCTCCGAGTGAAAAGTTATGACCATTTGAGACTCTCGAGAGCTTTCGTTGTTTAATTTTGAGCGTCTTGATATATTATGCGCCTGAATCGGACATCCGAGTGAAAAGTTATGACCCTTTGAATTTCTCGAGAGCTTCCGTTGTTCAATTTCGAGCGTCTCGATATATTATGCGCCAGAATCAAACATCCGAGTGAAAAGTTATGACCATTTGAATTTCTCGAGAGCTTCCGTTGTTCAATTTCGAGTGTCTCGATATATTATGCGCCAGAATCGAACATCCGAGTTAAAAGTTATGACCATTTTAATTTCTCGAGAGCTTCCGTTGTTCAATTTCGAGCATCTCTAAATGTGATGTCCTTAATCGGTCATCCGGGTTAAAAGTTATGATCATTTGAATTTCTCAAGAGCTTTCGTTGTTCAATTTCGAACGTCTTGATATATTATGCGCCTGAATCGGACCTCCGAGTGAAATGTTATGACCATTTGAATTTCTCGAGAGCTTTCGTTGTTTAATTTTGAGCGTCTCGATATATTATGCGCCTGAATCGGACCTCCGAGTGAAAAGTTATGACCATGTTAATTTCTCGAGAGCCTCCGTTGTTCAATTTCGAGCGTCTCGATATATTATGGACCTAAATCAGACATGCATGTGAAAAGTTATGACCATTTGAATTTCTCAAGAGCTTTCATTGTTCAATTTCGAACATCTTGATATATTATGCGCCTGAATCGGACCTTCGACTGAAAAGTTATGACCATTTGAATTTCTTGAGAGTTTCCGTTGTTTAATTTCGAGCGTCTCGATATATTATGCGCCTGAATCGGACCTCCGAGTGAAAAGTTCTGAACAGTTGAATTTCACGAGAGCTTTCGTTGTTTAATTTCGAGCATCTCGATATATAATGCGCCTGAATCGGACCTCCGAGTGAAAAGTTATGACCAGTTTAATTTCTCGAGAGCTTCCGTTGTTCAATTTCGAGCGTCTCGATATATTATGGACCTGAATCTGACCTCCGAGTGAAAAGTTATGACTATTTGAAACTCTAGAGAGCTTTCGTTGTTCAATTTCGAGCTTCTCTATATGTGATGTCCTAAATCGGTCATCCGGGTTAAAAGTTATGACCATTTGAATTTCTCAAGAGCTTTCATTGTTTAATTTCGTGCGTCTCGATATATTATGCGCCTGAATCGAACCTCCGAGTGAAAAGTTATGACCATTTTAATTTCTCGAGAGCTTCCCTTGTTCAATTTCGAGCGTCTCGATATATTATGGACCTGAATCAGACATCCATGTGAAAAGTTATGACCATTTGAATTTCTCGAGAGCTTCCGTTGTTCAATTTCGAGCGTCTCTATATATTATGCGCCTGAATCTGACATCCGAGTTAAAAGTGATGAATATTTGAATTTCACGAGAGCTGCCGTTGTTCAATTTCGAGCGTCTCGATATATTATGCACCTGAATCTAACCTCCGAGTGAAAAGATATGACCATTTGAGACTCTCGAGAGCTTCCGTTGTTCAAGTTCGAGCTTCTCTATATGTGATGTCCTAAATCGGTCATCCGGACTCAAAGTTATGACCATTTGAATTTTTCAAGAGCTTTCGTTGTTCAATTTCGAACGTCTTTATATATTATGCGCCTGAATCGGACCTCCGAGTGAAAAGTTATGACCATTTGAATTTCTCGAGAGCTTTCGTTGTTTAATTTCGTGCGTCTCGATATATTATGCGCCTGAATCGGACCTCCGAGTGAAAAGTTATGACCATTTTAATTTCTCGAGAGCTT
Source organism: Glycine soja (assembly GCF_004193775.1). NCBI lineage: Eukaryota > Viridiplantae > Streptophyta > Magnoliopsida > Fabales > Fabaceae > Glycine > Glycine soja. Next base: position 2,462 of record NW_021144210.1, read on the forward strand.
CCGTTGTTTAATTTCGAGCGTCTCGATATATTATGCGCCTGAATCGGACCTCCGAGTGAAAAGTTATGACCAGTTTAATTTCTCGAGAGCTTCCGTTGTTCAATTTCGAGCGTCTCGATATATTATGGACCTGAATCAGACATCCATGTGAAAAGTTATGACCATTTGAATTACTCAAGAGCTTCCATTGCTCAATTTCGAGCGTCTCGATATATTATGCGCCTGAATCGGACATCCGAGTGAAAAGTTATGACCATTTGAATTTCTCGAGAGCTTCCGTTGTTTAATTTCGAGCGTCTTGATATATTATGCGCCTGAATCGGACCTCAATGTTAAAAGTTATGACCATTTGAATTTCTCGAGAGCTTCCGTTGTTCAATTTCGAGCGTCTCTATATATTATGCGCCTGAATCTGACATCCGAGTTAAAAGTTATGAATATTTGAATTTCACGAGAGCTTCCGTTGTTCAATTTCGAGCGTCTCGATATATTATGCTTTTGAATCTGACCACCGAGTGAACAGTTATGACCATTTGAAATTCTCGAGAGCTTCCGTTGTTCACTTTCGAGCTTCTTTATATGTGATGTCCTAAATCGGTCATCCGGGTTAAATGTTATGACCATTTGAATTTCTCAAGAGCTTTCGTTGTTCAGTTTCGAACGTCTTGATATATTATGCGCCTGAATCGGACCTCCGAGTGAAAAGTTATGACCATTTGAATTTCTCGAGAGCTTTCGTTGTTTAATTTCGAGCGTCTCGATATATTATGCGCCTGAATCGGACCTCCGAGTGAAAAGTTATGAACAGTTGAATTTCTCGAGAGCTTCCGTTGTTCAATTTCGAGCTTCTTTATATGTGATGTCCTAAATCGGTTATCCGGGTTAAAAGTTATGACCATTTGAATTTCTCAAGAACATTCGTTGTTCAGTTTCGAACGTCTTGATATATTTTGCGCCTTAATCGGACCACCGAGTGAAAAGTTATGACCATTTGAATATCTCGAAAGCTTTCGTTGTTTAATTTCGAGTGTCTCGATATATTATGCGCCTGAATCGGACCTCCGAGTGAAAAGTTATGACCATTTTAATTTCTCGAGAGCTTCCGTTGTTCAATTTCGAGCATCTCTATATGTGATGTCCTTAATCGGTCATCCGGGTTAAAAGTTATGATCATTTGAATTTCTCAAGAGCTTTCGTTGTTCAATTTCGAACGTCATGATATATTATGCGCCTGAATCGGACCTCCGAGTGAAATGTTATGACCATTTGAATTTTTCGAGAGCTTTCGTTGTTTAATTTTGAGCGTCTCGATATATTATGCGCCTGAATCGGACCTCCGAGTGAAAAGTTATGACCATGTTAATTTCTCGAGAGCCTCCGTTGTTCAATTTCGAGCGTCTCGATATATTATGGACCTAAATCAGACATCCATGTGAAAAGTTATGACCATTTGAATTTCTCAAGAGCTTTCATTGTTCAATTTCGAACATCTTGATATATTATGCGCCTGAATCGGACCTTCGACTAAAAAGTTATGACCATTTGAATTTCTCGAGAGCTTCCGTTGTTTAATTTCGAGCGTCTCGATATATTATGCGACTGAATCGGACCTCCGAGTGAAAAGTTCTAAACAGTTGAATTTCACGAGAGCTTTCGTTGTTTAATTTCGAGCGTCTCGATATATAATGCGCCTGAATCGGACCTCCGAGTGAAAAGTTATGACCAGTTTAATTTCTCGAGAGCTTCCGTTGTTCAATTTCGAGCGTCTCGATATATTATGGACCTGAATCTGACCTCCGAGTGAAAAGTTATGACTATTTGAAACTCTCGAGAGCTTCCGTTGTTCAATTTCGAGCGTCTCTATATATTATGCGCCTGAATCTGACATTCGATTTAAAAGTTATGAATATTTGAATTTCACGAGAGCTTCCGTTGTTCAATTTCGAGCGTCTCGATATATTCTGCGCTTTAATCTGACCACCGAGTGAAAAGTTATGACCATTTGAAATTCTCGAGAGCTTCCGTTGTTCAATTTCGAGCTTCTTTATATGTGATGTCCTAAATCGGTCATCCGGGTAAAAGTTATGACCATTTGAATTTCTCAAGAGCATTCGTTGTTCAGTTTCGAACGTCTTGATATATTTTGCGCCTGAATCGGACCTCCGACTTAAAAGTTATGACCATTTGAATTTCTCGAGAGCTTTCGTTGTTTAATTTTGAGCGTCTCGATATATTATGCGCCAGAATCGAACATCCGAGTGAAAAGTTATTACCATTTGAATTTCTCGAGAGCTTCCGTTGTTCAATTTCGAGCGTCTCTATATGTTATGCGCCTGAATCTGACATCCGAGTTAAAAGTTATGAATATTTTAATTTCACGAGAGCTTCCGTTGTTCAATTTCGAGCGTCTCGATATATTATGCGCCTGAATCTGACCTCCGAGTGAAAAGTTATGACCATTTGAAATTCTCGAGAGCTTCCGTTGTTCAATTTGGAGCTTCTCTATATGTGATATCGGTCATCCGGGTTAAAAGTTATGACCATTTGAATTTCTCAAGAGCTTTCGTTGTTCAATTTCGAATGTCTTGATATATTATGCGCCTGAATCGGACCTCCGAGTGAAAAGTTATGACCATTTGAATTTCTCGAGAGCTTTCGTTGTTTAATTTTGAGCGTCTCGATATATTATGCGCCTGAATCGGACCTCCGAGTGAAAAGTTATGACCATTTTAATTTCTCGAGAGCCTCCGTTGTTCAATTTCGAGCGTCTCGATATATTATGGACCTAAATCAGACATCCATGTGAAAAGTTATGACCATTTGAATTTCTCAAGAGCTTTCATTGTTCAATTTCGAACATCTTGATATGTTATGCGCCTGAATCGGACCTTCGACTGAAAAGTTATGACCATTTGAATTTCTCGAGAGCTTCCGTTGTTCAATTTCGAGCGTCTCGATATATTATGCGCCAGAATCAAACATCCGAGTGAAGAGTTATGACCATTTGAATTTCTCGAGAGCTTCCGTTGTTCAATTTCGAGCGTCTCGATATATAATGCGCCTGAATCGGACCTCCGAGTGAAAAGTTATGACCAGTTTAATTTCTCGAGAGCCTCCGTTGTTCAATTTCGAGCGTCTCGATATATTATGGACCTAAATCAGACATCCATGGGAAAATTTATGACCATTTGAATTTCTCAAGAGCTTTCATTGTTCAATTTCGAACATCTTGATATGTTATGCGCCTGAATCGGACCTTCGACTGAAAAGTTATGAACATTTGAATTTCACGAGAGCTTCCGCTGTTCAATTTCGAGCGTCTCGATATATTATGGACCTGAATCTGACCTCCGAGTGAAAAGTTATGACTATTTGAAACTCTCGAGAGCTTCCGTTGTTCAATATCGAGCTTCTCTATATGTGATGTCCTAAATCGGTCATCCGGGTTAAAAGTTATGACCATTTGAATTTCTCAAGAGCTTTCGTTGTTGAATTTCGAACGTCTTGATATACTATGCGCCTGAATCGGACCTCCGAGTGAAAAGTTATGACCATTTGAATTTCTCGAAAACTTTCGTTGTTTGATTTCGAGTGTCTCGATATATTATGCGCCTGAATCGGACCTCCGAGTGAAAAGTTATGAACAGTTGAATTTCTCGAGAGCTTTCGTTGTTTAATTTCGAGCGTCTCGATATATTATGCGCCTAAATCGGACCACCGAGTGAAAAGTTATGACCATTTGAAATTCTCGAGAGCTTCCGTTGTTCAATTTCGAGCTTCTTTATATGTGATGTCCTAAATCGGTCATCCGGGTTAAAAGTTATGACCATTTGAATTTCTCAAGAGCATTCGTTGTTCAGTTTCGAACGTCTTGATATATTTTGCGCCTGAATCGGACCTCCGAGTGAAAAGTTATGACCATTTGAATTTCTCGAAAGCTTTCGTTGTTTAATTTCGAGTGTCTCGATATTTTATGCGCTTGAATCGGACCTCCGAGTGAAAAGTTATGAACAGTTGAATTTCTCGAGAGCTTCCGTTGTTCAATTTCGAGCGTCTCGATATATTATGGACCTGAATCAGACATCCATGTGAAAAGTTATGAACATTTGAATTTCACGAGAGCTTCCGTTGTTCAATTTCGAGCGTCTCGATATATTATGGACCTGAATCAGACATCCATCTGAAAAGTTATGACCATTTCAATTACTCAAGAGCTTCCGTTGCTCAATTTCGAGCGTCTCGATATATGATGCGCCTGAATCGGACATCCGAGTGAAAAGTTATGACCATTTGAATTTCTCGAGAGCTTCCGTTGTTTGATTTCGAGCGTCTCGATATATTATGCGCCTGAATCGGACCTCAATGTTAAAAGTTATGAATATTTGAATTTCACGAGAGCTTCCGTTGTTCAATTTCGAGCGTCTTGATATATTATGCGCTTGAATCTGACCACCGAGTGAAAAGTTATGACCATTTGAAATTCTCGAGAGCTTCCGTTGTTCAATTTCGAGCTTCTTTATATGTGATGTCCTAAATCGGTCATCCGGGTTAAAAGTTATGACCATTTGAATTTCTCAAGAGCTTTCGTTGTTCAGTTTCGAACGTCTTGATATATTATGCACCTGAATCGGACCTCCGAGTGAAACGTTATGACCATTTAAATTTCTCGAGAGCTTCCGTTGTTCAATTTCGAGCGTCTCGATATATTATGGACCTGAATCAGACAACCATGTGAAAAGTTATGACCATTTGAATTTCTCGAGAGCTTCCGTTGTTCAATTTCGAGCGTCTCTATATATTATGCGTCTGAATCTGACATCCGACTTAATAGTTTTGAATATTTGAATTTCACGAGAGCTTCCGTTGTTCAATTTCGAGCATCTCGTTATATTATGCGTCTGAATCTGACCTCCGAGTGAAAAGTTATGACCATTTGAAATTCTCGAGAGCTTCCGTTGTTCAATTTCGAGCTTCTCTATATGTGATGTCCTAAATCGGTCATCCGGGTTAAAAGTTATAACCATTTGAATTTCTCAAGAGCTTTCGTTGTTCAATTTCGAACGTCTCGATATATTATGTGCCTGAATCGGACCTCCGAGTGAAAAGTTATGACCATTTGAATTTCTCGAGAGCTTTCGTTGTTTAATTTCGAGTGTCTCGATATATTATGCGCCTGAATCGGACCTCCGAGTGAAAAGTTATGACCTTTTTAATTTCTCGAGAGCTTCCGTTGTTCAATTTCGAGCGTCTCGATATATTATGGACTTGAATCAGACATCCATGTGAAAAGTTATGACCATTTGAATTTCTCGAGAGCTTCCGTTGTTCAATTTCGAGCGTCTCTATATATTATGCGCCTGAATCTGACCTCATAGTTAAATGTTATGAATATTTGAATTTCATGAGAGCTTCCGTTGTTCAATTTTGAACGTCTTGATATATTATGAGCCTGAATCGGACCTCTGAGTGAAAAGTTATGACCATTGGAATTTCTCGAGAGCTTTCGTTGTTTAATTTTGAGCGTCTTGATATATTATGCGCCTGAATCTGACCTCCAAGTGAAAAGTTATGACCATTTAATTTCTCGAGAGCTTTCGTTGTTTAATTTTGAGCGTCTTGATATATTATGCGCCTGAATAGGACCTCCGAGTGAAAAGTTATGACCATTTGAATTTCTCGAGAGCTTTCGTTGTTTAATTTTGAGCGTCTTGATATATTATGCGCCTGAATCGGACCTCCGAGTGAAAAGTTATGACCATTTGAATTTCTCGAGAGCTTTCGTTGTTTAATTTCGAGAGTGTCGATATATTATGCGCTTGAATCGGACCTTCGAGTGAAAAGTTATGACCATTTTAATTTCTCGAGAGCTTCCGTTGTTCAATTTCGAGCGTCTCGATATATTATGGACCTGAATCAGACATCCTTGTGAAATGTTATGACCATTTGAATTTCTCGAGAGCTTCCGTTGTTCAATTTCGAGCGTCTCGATATATTATGCGCCAGAATCAAACATCCGAGTGAAATGTTATGACCATTTGAATTTCTCGAGAGGTTCCATTGTTCAATTTCGAGCGTCTCGATATATTATGCGCCAGAATCGAACATCCGAGTTAAAAGTTATGACCATTTGAATTTCACTAGAGCTTTCGTTGTTTAATTTCGAGAGTCTCGATATATTATGCGCCTGAATCGGACCTTCGAGTGAAAAGTTATGACCATTTTAATTTCTCGAGAGCTTCCGTTGTTCAATTTCGAGCTTCTCTATATGTGATGTCCTTAATCGGTCATCCGGGTTAAAAGTTATGACCATTGGAATTTCTCAAGAGCTTTCGTTGTTCTATGTCGAACGTCTTGATATATTATGAGCCTAAATCGGACCTCTGAGTGAAAAGTTATGACTATTTGAATTTCTCGAGAGCTTTCGTTGTTCAATTTCGAATGTCTCGATATATTATGCGCCTGAATCGGACCTCCGAGTGAAAAGTTATGACCATTTTAATTTCTCGAGAGCTTTCGTTGTTTAATTTCGAGAGTCTCGATATATTATGTGCCTGAATCGGACCTCCGAGTGAAAAGTTATGACCTTTTTAATTTTGCGAGTGCTTCCGTTGTTCAATTTCGAGCGTCTCGATATATTATGGACCTGAATCAGACATCCATGTGAAAAGTTATGACCATTTGAATTTCTCGAGAGCTTCCGTTGTTCAATTTCGAGCGTCTTGATATATTATGCGCCTGAATCGGACCTCCGAGTGAAAAGTTATGACCATTTGAATTTCTCGAGAGCTTCCGTTGTTCAATTTCGAGCGTCTCGATATATTATAGACCTGAATCATACATCCATGTGAAAAGTTATGACCATTTGAATTTCTCGAAAGCTTCCGTTGTTCAATTTCGAGCGTCTCTATATATTATGCGCCTGAATCTGACCTCCGAGTTAAATGCTATGAATATTTGAATTTCACGAGAGCTTCCGTTGTTCAATTTCGAGCGTCTAGATATATTATGCGCATGAATCTGACCTCCGAGTGAAAAGTTATGACCATTTGAATTTCTCGAGAGTTTTCGTTGTTTAATTTTGAGCGTCTTGATATATTATGCGCCTGAATCGGACCTCCGAGTGAAAAGTTATGACCATTTGAATTTCTCGAGAGCTTTCGTTGTTTAATTTTGAGCGTCTTGATATATTATGCGCCTGAATCGGACCTCCGAGTGAAAAGTTATGACCATTTGAATTTCTCGAGAGCTTTCGTTGTTTAATTTCGTGAGTGTCGATATATTATGCGCCTGAATCGGACCTTCGAGTGAAAAGTTATGACCATTTGAATTTCTCGAGAGCTTTCGTTGTTTAATTTCGTGAGTGTCGATATATTATGCGCCTGAATCGGACCTTCGAGTGATAAGTTATGACCATTTTAATTTCTCGAGAGCTTCCGTTCTTCAATTTCGAGCGTCTCGATATATTATGGACCTGAATCAGACATCCTTGTGAAAAGTTATGACCATTTGAATTTCTCGAGAGCTTCCGTTGTTCAATTTCGAGCGTCTCGATATATTATGCGCCAGAATCAAACATCCGAGTGAAAAGTTATGACCATTTGAATTTCTCGAGAGCTTCCGTTGTTCAATTTCGAGCGTCTCGATATATTATGCGCTAGAATCGAACATCCGAGTTAAAAGTTATGACCATTTTAATTTCTCGAGAGCTTCCGTTGTTCAATTTCAAGCTTCTCTATATGTGATGTCCTTAATCGGTCATCCGGGTTAAAAGTTATGACCATTTGAATTTCTCAAGAGCTTTCGTTGTTCAATTTCGAACGTCTTGATATATTATGCGCCTGAATCGGACCTCTGAGTGAAAAGTTATGACCTTTTTAATTTCTCGAGAGCTTCCGTTGTTCAATTTCGAGCGTCTCGATATATTATAGACCTGAATCATACATCCATGTGAAAAGTTATGACCATTTGAATTTCTCGAAAGCTTCCGTTGTTCAATTTCGAGCGTCTCTATATATTATGCGCCTGAATCTGACCTCCGAGTTAAATGCTATGAATATTTGAATTTCACGAGAGCTTCCGTTGTTCAATTTCGAGCGTCTAGATATATTATGCGCATGAATCTGACCTCCGAGTGAAAAGTTATGACCATTTGAATTTCTCGAGAGTTTTCGTTGTTTAATTTTGAGCGTCTTGATATATTATGCGCTTGAATCGGACCTCCGAGTGAAAAGTTATGACTATTTGAATTTCTCAATAGCTTTCGTTGTTTAATTTTGAGCATTTTGATATATTATGCGCCTGAATCGGACCTCCGACTGAAAAGTTATGACCATTTGAATTTCTCGAGAGCTTCCGTTGTTTAATTTCGAGCGTCTCGATATATTATGCGCCAGAATCGAACATCCGAGTGAAAAGTTATGACCATTTGAATTTCTCGAGAGCTTCCGTTGTTCAATTTCGAGCGTCTCTATATATTATGCGCCTGAATCTGACATCCGATTTAAAAGTTATGAATATTTGAATTTCACGAGAGCTTCCATTGTTCAATTTCGAGCGTCTCGATATATTATGCGCCTGAATCTGACCTCCGAGTGAAAAGTTATGACCATTTGAAATTCTCGAGAGCTTCCGTTGTTCAATTTCGAGCTTCTCTATATGTGATGTCCTAAAACGGTCATCCGGGCTCAAAGTTATGACCATTTGAATTTTTCAAGAGCTTTCGTTGTTCAATTTTGAACGTCTCGATATATTATGCGCCTGTATCGGACCTCCGAGTGAAAAGTTATGACCATTTGAATTTCTCGAGAGCTTTCGTTGTTTAATTTCGTGCGTCTCGATATATTATGCGCCTGAATCGGACCTCCGAGTGAAAAGTTATGACCATTTTAATTTCTCGAGAGCTTCCGTTGTTCAATTTCGAGCGTCTCGATATATTATGGACCTGAATCAGACATCCATGTGAAAAGTTATGACCATTTGAATTTCTCGAGAGCTTCCGTTGTTCAATTTCGAGCGTCTCTATATATTATGCGCCTGAATCTGACATCCGAGTTAAAAGTTATGAATATTTGAATTTCACGAGAGCTTCCGTTGTTCAATTTCGAGCGTCTCGATATATTATGCACCTGAATCTGACCTCCGAGTGAAAAGTTATGACCATTTGAGACTCTCGAGAGCTTCCGTTGTTCAAGTTCGAGCTTCTCTATATGTGATGTCCTAAATCGGTCATCCGGGCTCAAAGTTATGACCATTTGAATTTTTCAAGAGCTTTCGTTTTTCAATTTCGAACGTCTTGATATATTATGCGCCTGAATCGGACCTCCGAGTGAAAAGTTATGACCATTTGAATTTCTCGAGAGCTTTCGTTGTTTAATTTCGTGCGTCTCGATATATTATGCGCCTGAATCGGACCTCCGAGTGAAAAGTTATGACCATTTTAATTTCTCGAGAGCTTCCGTTGTTCAATTTCGAGCGTCTCGATATATTATGGACCTGAATCAGACATCCATGTGATAAGTTATGACCATTTGAATTTCTCGAGAGCTTCCGTTGTTCAATTTCGAGCGTCTCGATATATTATGGACCTGAATCAGACATCCATGTGAAAAGTTATGACCATTTGAATTTCTCGAGAGCTTTCGTTGTTTAATTTTGAGCGTCTTGATATATTATGCGCCTGAGTCGGACCTCCGAGTGAAAAGTTATGACCATTTGAATTTCTCTAGAGCTTTCGTTGTTTAATTTCGAGAGTCTCGATATATTATGCGCCTGAATCGGACCTTCGAGTGAAAAGTTATGACCATTTTAATTTCTCGAGAGCTTCCGTTGTTCAATTTCGAGCGTCTCGATATATTATTGACCTGAATCAGACATCCTTGTGAAAAGTTATGACCATTTGAATTTCTCGAGAGCTTCCGTTGTTCAATTTCGAGCGTCTCGATATATTATGCGCCAGAATCAAACATCCGAGTGAAAAGTTATGGCCATTTGAATTTCTCGAGAGCTTCCGTTGTTCAATTTCGAGCGTCTCGATATATTATGCGCCAGAATCGAACATCCGAGTTAAAAGTTATGACCATTTAAATTTCTCGAGAGCTTCCGTTGTTCAATTTCGAGCTTCTCTATATGTGATGTCCTTAATCGGTCATCCGGGTTAAAAGTTATGACCATTTGAATTTCTCAAGAGCTTTCGTTGTTCAATTTTGAACGTCTTGATATATTATGAGCCTGAATCGGACCTCTGAGTGAAAAGTTATGACCATTGGAATTTCTCGAGAGCTTTCGTTGTTTAATTTTGAGCGTCTTGATATATTATGCGCCTGAATCGGACCTCCGAGTGAAAAGTTATGACCATTTGAATTTCTCGAGAGCTTTCGTTGTTTAATTTCGAGCGTCTCGATATATTATGCGCCTGAATCGAACATCCGACTGAGAAGTTATGACCATTTGAATTTCTCGAGAGCTTCCGTTGTTTAATTTCGAGCGTCTCGATATATTATGCGCCAGAATCGAACGTTTGAGTGAAAAGTTATGACCATTTGAATTTCTCGAGAGCTTCCGTTGTTCAATTTCGAGCGTCTCTATATATTATGCCCCTGAATCTGACTTCCGAGTTAAAAGTTATGAATATTTGAATTGCACGAGAGCTTCCGTTGTTCAATTTCGAGCGTCTCGATATATTATGCGCCTGAATCGGACCTCCGAGTGAAAAGTTATGACCATTTGAAATTCTCGAGAGCTTCCGTTGTTCAATTTCGAGCTTCTCTATATGTGATGTCCTAAATCGGTCATCCGGGCTCAAAGTTATGACAATTTGAATTTTTCAAGAGCTTTCGTTGTTCAATTTCGAACGTCTTGATATATTATGCGCCTGAATCGGACCTCCGAGTGAAAAGTTATGACCATTTGAATTTCTCGAGAGCTTTCGTTGTTTAATTTCGTGCGTCTCGTTATATTATGCGCCTGAATCGGACCTCCGAGTGAAAAGTTATGACCATTTTAATTTCTCGAGAGCTTCCGTTGTTCAATTTCGAGCGTCTCGATATATTATGGACCTGAATCAGACATCCATGTGAAAAGTTATGACCATTTGAATTTCTCGAGAGCTTCCGTTGTTCAATTTCGAGCGTCTCTATATATTATGCGCCTGAATCTGACATCCGAGTTAAAAGTTATGAATATTTGAATTTCACGAGAGCTGCCGTTGTTCAATTTCGAGCGTCTCGATATATTATGCACCTGAATCTAACCTCCGAGTGAAAAGTTATGACCATTTGAGACTCTCGAGAGCTTCCGTTGTTCAAGTTCGAGCTTCTCTATATGTGATGTCCTAAATCGGTCATCCGGACTCAAAGTTATGACCATTTGAATTTTTCAAGAGCTTTCGTTGTTCAATTTCGAACGTCTTTATATATTATGCGCCTGAATCGGACCTCCGAGTGAAAAGTTATGACCATTTGAATTTCTCGAGAGCTTTCGTTGTTTAATTTCGTGCGTCTCGATATATTATGCGCCTGAATCGGACCTCCGAGTGAAAAGTTATGACCATTTTAATTTCTCGAGAGCTTCCGTTGTTCAATTTCGAGCGTCTCGATATATTATGGACCTGAATCAGACATCCATGTGAAAAGTTATGACCATTTGAATTTCTCGAGAGCTTCCGTTGTTCAATTTCGAGCGTCTCGATATATTATGGCCTGAATCAGACATCCAGTGAAAAGTTATGACCATTTGAATTTCTCGAGAGCTTTCGTTGTTTAATTTCGAGCGTCTCGATATATTATGCGCCTGAATCGGACCTCCGAGTGAAAAGTTATGACCATTTGAATTTCTCGAGAGCTTTCGTTGTTTAATTTCGAGCGTCTCATATATTATGCGCCTGAATCGGACCTCCGAGTGAAAAGTTATGACCATTTGAATTTCTCGAGAGCTTCGTTGTTCAATTTCGAGCGTCTCTATATATTATGCGCCTGAATCGACATCCGAGTTAAAAGTTATGAATTTGAATTTCACGAGAGCTTCCGTTGTTCAATTCGAGCGTCTCGATATATTATGCCCTGAATCTGACCTCCGAGTGAAAAGTTATGACCATTTGAATTCTCGAGAGCTTCCGTTGTTCAATTTCGAGCTTCTCTATATGTGATGTCCTAAATCGGTCATCCGGGTTAAAAGTTATGACCATTTGAATTTCTCAAGAGCTTTCGTTGTTCAATTTCGAACGTCTTGATATATTATGCGCCTGAATCGGACCTCCGAGTGAAAAGTTATGACCATTTGAATTTCTCGAGAGCTTTCGTTGTTTAATTTCGAGCGTCTCGATATATTATGCGCCTGAATCGACCTCCGAGTGAAAAGTTATGACCATTTAATTTCTCGAGAGCTTCCGTTGTTCAATTTCGAGCGTCTCGATATATTATGGCCTGAATCGACATCCATGTGAAAAGTTATGACCATTTGAATTTCTCGAGAGCTTCCGTTGTTCAATTTCGAGCGTCTCTATATATTATGCGCCTGAATCTGACATCCGAGTTAAAAGTTATGAATATTTGAATTTCACGAGAGCTTCCGTTGTTCAATTTCGAGCGTCTCGATATATTATGCCCTGAATCTGACCTCCGAGTGAAAAGTTATGACCATTTGAACTCTCGAGAGCTTCCGTTGTTCAATTCGAGCTTCTCTATATGTGATGTCCTAAATCGGTCATCCGGTAAAAGTTATGACCATTTGAATTTTCAAGAGCTTTCGTTGTTCAATTTCGAACGTCTTGATATATTATGCGCCTGAATCGGACCTCCGAGTGAAAAGTTATGACCATTTGAATTTCTCGAGAGCTTTCGTTGTTTAATTTCGTGCGTCTCGATATATTATGCGCCTGAATCGGACCTCCGAGTGAAAAGTTATGACCATTTTAATTTCTCGAGAGCTTCCGTTGTTCAATTTCGAGCGTCTCGATATATTATGGACCTGAATCAGACATCCATGTGAATAGTTATGACCATTTGAATTTCTCAAGAGCTTCCGTTGTTCAATTTCGAGCGTCTCGATATATTATGGCCTGAATCGACATCCATGTGAAAAGTTATGACCATTTGAATTTCTCGAGAGCTTTCGTTGTTTAATTTGAGCGTCTTGATATATTATGCGCCTGAATCGGACCTCCGAGTGAAAAGTTATGACCATTTGAATTTCTCAGAGCTTCGTTGTTAATTTCGAGAGTCTCGATATATTATGCGCCTGAATCGGACCTCGAGTGAAAAGTTATGACCATTTTAATTTCTCGAGAGCTTCCGTTGTTCAATTTCGAGCGTCTCTATATATTATGCGCCTGAATCTGACATCCGAGTTAAAAGTTATGAATATTTGAATTTCACGAGAGCTGCCGTTGTTCAATTTCGAGCGTCTCGATATATTATGCCCTGAATCTACCTCCGAGTGAAAAGTTATGACCATTTGAACTCTCGAGAGCTTCCGTTGTTCAATTTCGAGCTTCTCTATATGTGATGTCCTAAATCGGTCATCCGGGCTCAAAGTTATGACCATTTGAATTTTTCAAGAGCATTCGTTGTTCAATTTCGAACGTCTTGATATATTATGCGCCTGAATCGGACCTCCGAGTGAAAAGTTATGACCATTTGAATTTCTCGAGAGCTTTCGTTGTTTAATTTCGAGCGTCTCGATATATTATGCGCCTGAATCGGACCTCCGAGTGAAAAGTTATGACCATTTTAATTTCTCGAGAGCTTCCGTTGTTCAATTTCGAGCGTCTCGATATATTATGGACCTGAATCAGACATCCATGTGATAAGTTATGACCATTTGAATTTCTCGAGAGCTTCCGTTGTTCAATTTCGAGCGTCTCGATATATTATGGACCTGAATCAGACATCCATGTGAAAAGTTATGACCATTTGAATTTCTCGAGAGCTTTCGTTGTTTAATTTGAGCGTCTTGATATATTATGCGCCTGAATCGGACCTCCGAGTGAAAAGTTATGACCATTTGAATTTCTCTAGAGCTTTCGTTGTTTAATTTCGAGAGTCTCGATATATTATGCGCCTGAATCGGACCTTCGAGTGAAAAGTTATGACCATTTTAATTTCTCGAGAGCTTTCGTTGTTCAATTTCGAGCGTCTCTATATATTATGCGCCTGAATCTGACATCCGAGTTAAAAGTTATGAATATTTGAATTTCACGAGAGCTGCCGTTGTTCAATTTCGAGCGTCTCGATATATTATGCACCTGAATCTAACCTCCGAGTGAAAAGTTATGACCATTTGAACTCTCGAGAGCTTCCGTTGTTCAAGTTCGAGCTTCTCTATATGTGATGTCCTAAATCGGTCATCCGGCTCAAAGTTATGACCATTTGAATTTTTCAAGAGCTTTCGTTGTTCAATTTCGAACGTCTTGATATATTATGCGCCTGAATCGGACCTCCGAGTGAAAAGTTATGACCATTTGAATTTCTCGAGAGCTTTCGTTGTTTAATTTCGTGCGTCTCGATATATTATGCGCCTGAATCGGACCTCCGAGTGAAAAGTTATGACCATTTTAATTTCTCGAGAGCTTCCGTTGTTCAATTTCGAGCGTCTCGATATATTATGGACCTGAATCAGACATCCATGTGATAAGTTATGACCATTTGAATTTCTCGAGAGCTTCCGTTGTTCAATTTCGAGCGTCTCGATATATTATGGACCTGAATCAGACATCCATGTGAAAAGTTATGACCATTTGAATTTCTCGAGAGCTTTCGTTGTTTAATTTCGAGCGTCTCGATATATTATGCGCCTGAATCTGACCTCCGAGTGAAAAGTTATGACCATTTGAATTTCTCGAGAGCTTCCGTTGTTCAATTTCGAGCGTCTCGATATATTATGCGCCTGAATCTGACCTCCTTGTCAAAAGTTATGACCATTTGAATTTCTCGAGAGCTTCCGTTGTTCAATTTCGAGCGTCTCTATATATTATGCGCCTGAATCTGACATCCGAGTTAAAAGTTATGAATATTTGAATTTCACGAGAGCTGCCGTTGTTCAATTTCGAGCGTCTCGATATATTATGCACCTGAATCTAACCTCCGAGTGAAAAGTTATGACCATTTGAGACTCTCGAGAGCTTCCGTTGTTCAAGTTCGAGCTTCTCTATATGTGATGTCCTAAATCGGTCATCCGGACTCAAAGTTATGACCATTTGAATTTTTCAAGAGCTTTCGTTGTTCAATTTCGAACGTCTTGATATATTATGCGCCTGAATCGAACCTCCGAGTGAAAAGTTATGACCATTTGAATTTCTCGAGAGCTTTCGTTGTTTAATTTCGTGCGTCTCGATATATTATGCGCCTGAATCGGACCTCCGAGTGAAAAGTTATGACCATTT
Source organism: Glycine soja (assembly GCF_004193775.1). Lineage (NCBI taxonomy): Eukaryota > Viridiplantae > Streptophyta > Magnoliopsida > Fabales > Fabaceae > Glycine > Glycine soja. The sequence continues at coordinate 17,838 of NW_021144210.1, forward strand.
TAATTTCTCGAGAGCTTCCGTTGTTCAATTTCGAGCGTCTCGATATATTATGGACCTGAATCAGACATCCATGTGATAAGTTATGACCATTTGAATTTCTCGAGAGCTTCCGTTGTTCAATTTCGAGCGTCTCGATATATTATGGACCTGAATCAGACATCCATGTGAAAAGTTATGACCATTTGAATTTCTCGAGAGCTTTCGTTGTTTAATTTTGAGCGTCTTGATATATTATGCGCCTGAATCGGACCTCCGAGTGAAAAGTTATGACCATTTGAATTTCTCTAGAGCTTTCGTTGTTTAATTTCGAGAGTCTCGATATATTATGCGCCTGAATCGGACCTCGAGTGAAAAGTTATGACCATTTTAATTTCTCGAGAGCTTTCGTTGTTCAATTTCGAGCGTCTCTATATATTATGCGCCTGAATCTGACATCCGAGTTAAAAGTTATGAATATTTGAATTTCACGAGAGCTGCCGTTGTTCAATTTCGAGCGTCTAGATATATTATGCACCTGAATCTAACCTCCGAGTGAAAAGCTATGACCATTTGAGACTCTCGAGAGCTTCCGTTGTTCAAGTTCGAGCTTCTCTATATGTGATGTCCTAAATCGGTCATCCGGGCTCAAAGTTATGACCATTTGAATTTTTCAAGAGCTTTCGTTGTTCAATTTCGAACGTCTTGATATATTATGCGCCTGAATCGGACCTCCGAGTGAAAAGTTATGACCATTTGAATTTCTCGAGAGCTTTCGTTGTTTAATTTCGTGCGTCTCGATATATTATGCGCCTGAATCGGACCTCCTAGTGAAAAGTTATGACCATTTTAATTTCTCGAGAGCTTCCGTTGTTCAATTTCGAGCGTCTCGATATATTATGGACCTGAATCAGACATCCATGTGAAAAGTTATGACCATTTGAATTTCCGAGAGCTTCCGTTGTTAATTTCGAGCGTCTCGATATATTATGGACCTGAATCAGACATCCATGTGAAAAGTTATGACCATTTGAATTTCTCGAGAGCTTTCGTTGTTTAATTTTGAGCGTCTTGATATATTATGCGCCTGAATCGGACCTCCGAGTGAAAAGTTATGACCATTTGAATTTCACTAGAGCTTTCGTTGTTTAATTTCGAGAGTCTCGATATATTATGCGCCTGAATCGGACCTTCGAGTGAAAAGTTATGACCATTTTAATTTCTCGAGAGCTTCCGTTGTTCAATTTCGACCGTCTCTATATATTTTGCGCCTGAATCTGACATCCGAGTTAAAAGTTATGAATATTTGAATTTCACGAGAGCTGCCGTTGTTCAATTTCGAGCGTCTCGATATATTATGCACCTGAATCTAACCTCCGAGTGAAAAGCTATGACCATTTGAGACTCTCGAGAGCTTCCGTTGTTCAAGTTCGAGCTTCTCTATATGTGATGTCCTAAATCGGTCATCCGGGCTCAAAGTTATGACCATTTGAATTTTTCAAGATCTTTCGTTGTTCAATTTCGAATGTCTTGATATATTATGCGCCTGAATCGGACCTCCGAGTGAAAAGTTATGACCATTTGAATTTCTCGAGAGCTTTCGTTGTTTAATTTCGTGCGTCTCGATATATTATGCGCCTGAATCGGACCTCCGAGTGAAAAGTTATGACCATTTTAATTTCTCGAGAGCTTCCGTTGTTCAATTTCGAGCGTCTCGATATATTATGGACCTGAATCAGACATCCATGTGATAAGTTATGACCATTTGAATTTCTCGAGAGCTTCCGTTGTTCAATTTCGAGCGTCTCGATATATTATGGACCTGAATCAGACATCCATGTGAAAAGTTATGACCATTTGAATTTCTCGAGAGCTTTCGTTGTTTAATTTTGAGCGTCTTGATATATTATGCGCCTGAATCGGACCTCCGAGTGAAAAGTTATGACCATTTGAATTTCTCTAGAGCTTTCGTTGTTTAATTTCGAGAGTCTCGATATATTATGCGCCTGAATCGGACCTTCGAGTGAAAAGTTATGACCATTTTAATTTCTCGAGAGCTTTCGTTGTTCAATTTCGAGCGTCTCTATATATTATGCGCCTGAATCTGACATCCGAGTTAAAAGTTATGAATATTTGAATTTCACGAGAGCTTCCGTTGTTCAATTTCGAGCGTCTCGATAAATTATGCACCTGAATCTAACCTCCGAGTGAAAAGTTATGACCATTTGAGACTCTCGAGAGCTTCCGTTGTTCAAGTTCGAGCTTCTCTATATGTGATGTCCTAAATCGGTCATCCGGGCTCAAAGTTATGACCATTTGAATTTTTCAAGAGCTTTCGTTGTTCAATTTCGAACGTCTTGATATATTATGCGCCTGAATCGGACCTCCGAGTGAAAAGTTATGACCATTTGAATTTCTCGAGAGCTTTCGTTGTTTAATTTCGTGCGTCTTGATATATTACGCGCCTGAATCGGACCTCCGTGTGAAAAGTTATGATCATTTTAATTTCTCGAGAGCTTCCGTTGTTCAATTTCGAGCGTCTCGATATATTATGGACCTGAATCAGACATCCATGTGATAAGTTTTGACCATTTGAATTTCTCGAGAGCTTCCGTTGTTCAATTTCGAGCGTCTCGATATATTATGGACCTGAATCAGACATCCATGTGAAAAGTTATGACCATTTGAATTTCTCGAGAGCTTTCGTTGTTTAATTTTGAGCGTCTTGATATATTATGCGCCTGAATCGGACCTCCGAGTGAAAAGTTATGACCATTTGAATTTCTCTAGAGCTTTCGTTGTTTAATTTCGAGAGTCTCGATATATTATGCGTCTGAATCGGACCTTCGAGTGAAAAGTTATGACCATTTTAATTTCTCGAGAGCTTCCGTTGTTCAATTTCGAGCGTCTCTATATATTATGCGCCTGAATCTGACATCCGAGTTAAAAGTTATGAATATTTGAATTTCACGAGAGCTGCCGTTGTTCAATTTCGAGCGTCTCGATATATTATGCACCTGAATCTAACCTCCGAGTGAAAAGTTATGACCATTTGAGATTCTCGAGAGCTTCCGTTGTTCAAGTTCGAGCTTCTCTATATGTGATGTCCTAAATCGGTCATCCGGGCTCAAAGTTATGACCATTTGAATTTTTCAAGAGCTTTCGTTGTTCAATTTCGAACGTCTTGATATATTATGCGCCTGAATCGGACCTCCGAGTGAAAAGTTATGACCATTTGAATTTCTCGAGAGCTTTCGTTGTTTAATTTCGTGCGTCTCGATATATTACGCGCCTGAATCGGACCTCCGAGTGAAAAGTTATGACCATTTTAATTTCTCAAGAGCTTCCGTTGTTCAATTTCGAGCGTCTCGATATATTATGGACCTGAATCAGACATCCATGTGATAAGTTATGACAATTTGAATTTCTCGAGAGCTTCCGTTGTTGAATTTCGAGCGTCTCGATATATTATGGACCTGAATCAGACATCCATGTGAAAAGTTATGACCATTTGAATTTCTCGAGAGCTTTCGTTGTTTAATTTTGAGCGTCTTGATATATTATGCGCCTGAATCGGACCTCCGAGTGAAAAGTTATGACCATTTGAATTTCTCTAGAGCTTTCGTTGTTTAATTTCGAGAGTCTCGATATATTATGCGCCTGAATCGGACCTTCGAGTGAAAAGTTATGACCATTTGAATTTCTCGAGAGCTTCCGTTGTTCAATTTCGAGCGTCTCCATATATTATGCGCCTGAATCAGACATCCATGTGAAAAGTTATGACCATTTGAATTTCTCAAGAGCTTCCGTTGTTCAATTTCGAGCATCTCGATATATTATGCGCCAGAATCAAACATCCGAGTGAAAAGTTATGAATATTTGAATTTCTCGAGAGCTTCCGTTGTTCAATTTCGAGCGTCTCGATACATTATGCACCTGAATCTGACCTCCGAGTGAAAAGTTATGACCATTTGAGACTCTCGAGAGCTTCTGTTGTTCAAGTTCGAGCTTCTCTATATGTGATGTCCTGAATCGGTCATCCGGGCTCAAAGTTATGACGATTTGAATTTCTCAAGAGCTTTCGTTGTTCAATTTCGAGCGTCTCTATATATTATGCGCATGAATCTGGCATCCGAGTTAAAAGTTATGAATATTTGAATTTCACGAGAGCTTCCGTTGTTCAATTTCGAGCGTCTCGATATATTATGCGCCTGAATCTGACCTCCGAGTGTAAAGTTATGACTATTTGAAACTCTCGAGAGCTTCCGTTGTTCAATTTCGAGCTTCTCTATATGTGATGTCCTAAATCGGTCATCCAGGTTAAAAGTTATGACCATTTGAATTTCTCAAGAGCTTTCGTTGTTCAATTTCGAACGTCTTGATATATTATACGCCTGAATCAGACCTCCGAGTGAAAAGTTATGACCATTTGAATTTCTCGAAAGCTTTCGTTGTTTAATTTCGAGTGTCTCGATATATTATGCGCCTGAATCGGACCTCCGAGTGAAAAGTTATGACCAGTTGAATTTCTCGAGAGCTTTCGTTGTTTAATTTCGAGCGTCTCGATATATTATGCGCCTGAATCGGACATCCGAGTGAAAAATTAGGACCATTTGAATTTCTCGAGAGCTTCCGTTGTTCAATTTCGAGCGTCTCGATATATTATGCGCCTGAATCAGACATCCATGTGAAAAGTTATGACCATTTGAATTTCTCAAGAGCTTCCGTTGTTCAATTTCGAGCATCTCGATATATTATGCGCCAGAATCAAACATCCGAGTGAAAAGTTATGAATATTTGAATTTCTCGAGAGCTTCCGTTGTTCAATTTCGAGCGTCTCGATACATTATGCACCTGAATCTGACCTCCGAGTGAAAAGTTATGACCATTTGAGACTCTCGAGAGCTTCTGTTGTTCAAGTTCGAGCTTCTCTATATGTGATGTCCTGAATCGGTCATCCGGGCTCAAAGTTATGACGATTTGAATTTCTCAAGAGCTTTCGTTGTTCAATTTCGAGCGTCTCTATATATTATGCGCATGAATCTGGCATCCGAGTTAAAAGTTATGAATATTTGAATTTCACGAGAGCTTCCGTTGTTCAATTTCGAGCGTCTCGATATATTATGCGCCTGAATCTGACCTCCGAGTGTAAAGTTATGACTATTTGAAACTCTCGAGAGCTTCCGTTGTTCAATTTCGAGCTTCTCTATATGTGATGTCCTAAATCGGTCATCCAGGTTAAAAGTTATGACCATTTGAATTTCTCAAGAGCTTTCGTTGTTCAATTTCGAACGTCTTGATATATTATACGCCTGAATCAGACCTCCGAGTGAAAAGTTATGACCATTTGAATTTCTCGAAAGCTTTCGTTGTTTAATTTCGAGTGTCTCGATATATTATGCGCCTGAATCGGACCTCCGAGTGAAAAGTTATGACCAGTTGAATTTCTCGAGAGCTTTCGTTGTTTAATTTCGAGCGTCTCGATATATTATGCGCCTGAATCGGACATCCGAGTGAAAAATTATGACCATTTGAATTTCTCGAGAGCTTCCGTTGTTCAATTTCGAGCGTCTCTATATATTATGCGCCTGAATCTGACATCCGAGTTAAAAGTTAAGAATATTTGAATTTCACGAGAGCTTCCGTTGTTCAATTTCGAGGGTCTCGATACATTATGCACCTGAATCTGACCTCCGAGTGAAAAGTTATGACCATTTGAGACTCTCGAGAGCTTCCGTTGTTCAAGTTCGAGCTTCTCTATATGTGATGTCGTAAATCGGTCATCCGGGTTAAAAGTAATGAATATTTGAATTTCTCAAGAGCTTTCATTGTTCAATTTCGAATGTCTTGATATATTATGCGCCTGAATCGGACCTCCGAGTGAAAAGTTATGACCATTTGAATTTCCCGAGAGCTTTCGTTGTTTAATTTCGTGCGTCTCGATATATTATGCGCCTGAATCTGACCTCCGAGTGAAAAGTTATGACCATTTTAATTTGTCGAGAGCCACCATTGTTCAATTTCGAGCGTCTCGATATATTATGGACCTAAATCAGACATCCATGTGAAAAGTTATGACCATTTGAATTTCTCAAGAACTTCCGTTGTTCAATTTCGAACATGTTGATATATTATGCGCCTGAAACGGACCTCCGACTGAAAAGTTATGACCATTTGAATTTCTCGAAAGCTTTCGTTGTTTAATTTCGAGTGTCTCGATATATTATGCGCCTGAATCGGACCTCCGAGTGAAAAGTTATCACCAGTTGAATTTCTCGAGAGCTTTCGTTGTTTAATTTCGAGTGTCTCGATATATTATGCGCCAGAATCGAACTTTCGAGTGAAAAGTTATGACCATTTGAATTTCTCGAGAGCTTCCGTTGTTCAATTTCGAGCGTCTCGATATATTATGCGCCTGAATCTGACCTCCGAGTTAAATGTTATGAATATTTGAATTTCACGAGAGCTTCCGTTTTTCAATTTCGAGGGTCTCGATACATTATGCACCTGAATCTGTCCTCCGAGTGAAAAGTTATGACCATTTGAGACTCTCGAGAGCTTCCGTTGTTCAACTTCGAGCTTCTCTACATTTGATGTCGTAAATCGGTCATCCGGGTTAAAAGTTATGAATATTTGAATTTCTCAAGAGCTTTCATTGTTCAATTTCGAATGTCTTGATATATTATGCGCTTGAATCGGACCTCCGAGTGAAAAGTTATGACCAGTTGAATTTCTCGAGAGCTTTCGTTGTTTAATTTCGAGTGTCTCGATATATTATGCGCCAGAATCGAACTTTCGAGTGAAAAGTTATGACCATTTGAATTTCTCGAGAGCTTCCGTTGTTCAATTTCGAGCATCTCGATATATTATGCGCCTAAATCTGACCTCCGAGTTAAATGTTATGAATATTTGAATTTCACGAGAGCTTCCGTTGTTCAATTTCGAGGGTCTCGATACATTATGCACCTGAATCTGTCCTCCGAGTGAAAAGTTATGACCATTTGAGACTCTCGAGAGCTTCCGTTGTTCAACTTCGAGCTTCTCTATATGTGATGTCGTAAATCGGTCATCCGGGTTAAAAGTTATGAATATTTGAATTTCTCAAGAGCTTTCATTGTTCAATTTCGAATGTCCTGATATATTATGCGCCTGAATCGGACCTCCGAGTGAAAAGTTATGACCAGTTGAATTTCTCGAGAGCTTTCGTTGTTTAATTTCGAGTGTCTCGATATATTATGCGCCAGAATCGAACTTTCGAGTGAAAAGTTATGACCATTTGAATTTCTCGAGAGCTTCCGTTGTTCAATTTCGAGCATCTCGATATATTATGCGCCTGAATCTGACCTCCGAGTTAAATGTTATGAATATTTGAATTTCACGAGAGCTTCCGTTGTTCAATTTCGAGGGTCTCGATATATTATGCACCTGAATCTGACCTCCGAGTGAAAAGTTATGACCATTTGAGACTCTCGAGAGCTTCCGTTGTTCAAGTTCGAGCTTCTCTATATGTGATGTCGTAAATCGGTCATCCGGGTTAAAAGTTATGAATATTTGAATTTCTCAAGAGCTTTCATTGTTCAATTTCGAATGTCTTGATATATTATGCGCCTGAATCGGACCTCCGAGTGAAAAGTTATGACCATTTGAATTTCTCGAGAGCTTTCGTTGTTTAATTTCGTGCGTCTCGATATATTATGCGCCTGAATCGGACCTCCGAGTGAAAAGTTATGACCATTTTAATTTCTCGAGAGCTTCCGTTGTTCAATTTCGAGCGTCTCGATATATTATGGACCTGAATCAGACATCCATGTGAAAAGTTATGACCATTTGAATTACTCAAGAGCTTCCGTTGCTCAATTTCGAGCGTCTCGATATATTATGCGCCTGAATCGGACATCCGAGTGAAAAGTTAAGACCATTTGAATTTCTCGAGAGCTTCCATTGTTGAATTTCGAGCATCTCGATATATTATGCGCCTGAATCGGACCTCCATGTTAAAAGTTATGACCATTTGAATTTCTCGAGAGCTTTAGTTGTTCAATTTCGAGCGTCTCTATATATTATGCGCATGAATCTGGCATCCGAGTTAAAAGTTATGAATATTTGAATTTCACGAGAGCTTCCGTTGTTCAATTTCGAGCGTCTCGATATATTATGCGCCTGAATCGGACATCCGAGTGAAAAGTGAAGACCATTTGAATTTCTCGAGAGCTTCCATTGTTGAATTTCGAGCATCTCGATATATTATGCGCCTGAATCGGACCTCCATGTTAAAAGTTATGACCATTTGAATTTCTCGAGAGCTTCAGTTGTTCAATTTCGAGCGTCTCTATATATTATGCGCATGAATCTGGCATCCGAGTTAAAAGTTATGAATATTTGAATTTCACGAGAGCTTCCGTTGTTCAATTTCGAGCGTCTCGATATATTATGCACCTGAATCTGACCTCCGAGTGAAAAGTTATGACCATTTGAACTCTCGAGAGCTTCCGTTGTTCAACTTCGAGCTTCTCTATATGTGATGTCGTAAATCGGTCATCCGGGTTAAAAGTTATGAATATTTGAATTTCTCAAGAGCTTTCATTGTTCAATTTCGAATGTCTTGATATATTATGCGCCTGAATCGGACCTCCGAGTGAAAAGTTATGACTATTTGAATTTCTCGAGAGCTTTCGTTGTTTAATTTCGTGCGTCTCGATATATTATGCGCCTGAATCGGACCTCCGAGTGAAAAGTTATGACCATTTTAATTTGTCGAGAGCCTCCGTTGTTCAATTTCGAGCGTCTCGATATATTATGGACCTAAATCAGACATCCATGTGAAAAGTTATGACCATTTGAATTTCTCAAGAGCTTCCGTTGTTCAATTTCGAACATCTTGATATATTATGCGCCTAAATCGGACCTCCGACTGAAAAGTTATGACCATTTGAATTTCTCGAGAGCTTTCGTTGTTTAATTTTGAGCGTCTCGATATATTATGCGCCTGAATCTGACCTCCGAGTTAATGTTATGAATATTTGAATTTCTCGAGAGCTTCCGTTTTTCAATTTCGAGCTTCTCTATATGTGATGTCCTAAATCGGTCATCCGGGTTAAAAGTTATGACCATTTGAATTACTCAAGAGCTTTCGTTGCTCAATTTCGAGCGTCTCGATATATTATGCGCCTGAATCGGACCTCCGAGTGAAAAGTTATGACCATTTTAATTTGTCGAGAGCCTCCGTTGTTCAATTTCGAGCGTCTCGATATATTATGGACCTAAATCAGACATCCATGTGAAAAGTTAGGACCATTTGAATTTCTCGAGAGCTTCCATTGTTGAATTTCGAGCATCTCGATATATTATGCGCCTGAATCGGACCTCCATGTTAAAAGTTATGACCATTTGAATTTCTCGAGAGCTTTAGTTGTTCAATTTCGAGCGTCTCTATATATTATGCGCATGAATCTGGCATCCGAGTTAAAAGTTATGAATATTTGAATTTCACGAGAGCTTCCGTTGTTCAATTTCCAGGGTCTCGATACATTATGCACCTGAATCTGACCTCCGAGTGAAAAGTTATGACCATTTGAGACTCTCGAGAGCTTCCGTTGTTCAACTTCGAGCTTCTCTATATGTGATGTCGTAAATCGGTCATCCGGGTTAAAAGTTATGAATATTTGAATTTCTCAAGAGCTTTCATTGTTCAATTTCGAATGTCCTGATATATTATGCGCCTGAATCGGACCTCCGAGTGAAAAGTTATGACCAGTTGAATTTCTCGAGAGCTTTCGTTGTTTAATTTCGAGTGTCTCGATATATTATGCGCCAGAATCGAACTTTCGAGTGAAAAGTTATGACCATTTGAATTTCTCGAGAGCTTCCGTTGTTCAATTTCGAGCATCTCGATATATTATGCGCCTGAATCTGACCTCCGAGTTAAATGTTATGAATATTTGAATTTCACGAGAGCTTCCGTTGTTCAATTTCGAGGGTCTCGATACATTATGCACCTGAATCTGTCCTCCGAGTGAAAAGTTATGACCATTTGAGACTCTCGAGAGCTTCCGTTGTTCAACTTCGAGCTTCTCTATATGTGATGTCGTAAATCGGTCATCCGGGTTAAAAGTTATGAATATTTGAATTTCTCAAGAGCTTTCATTGTTCAATTTCGAATGTCTTGATATATTATGCGCCTGAATCGGACCTCCGAGTGAAAAGTTATGACTATTTGAATTTCTCGAGAGCTTTCGTTGTTTAATTTCGTGCGTCTCGATATATTATGCGCCTGAATCGGACCTCCGAGTGAAAAGTTATGACCATTTTAATTTGTCGAGAGCCACCGTTGTTCAATTTCGAGCGTCTCGATATATTATGGACCTAAATCAGACATCCATGTGAAAAGTTATGACCATTTGAATTTCTCAAGAGCTTCCGTTGTTCAATTTCGAACATCTTGATATATTATGCGCCTAAATCGGACCTCCGACTGAAAAGTTATGACCATTTGAATTTCTCGAGAGCTTTCGTTGTTTAATTTTGAGCGTCTTGATATATTATGCGCCTGAATCTGACCTGCGAGTTAATGTTATGAATATTTGAATTTCTCGAGAGCTTCCGTTTTTCAATTTCGAGCTTCTCTATATGTGATGTCCTAAATCGGTCATCCGGGTTAAAAGTTATGAATATTTGAATTACTCAAGAGCTTCCGTTGCTCAATTTCGAGCGTCTCGATATATTATACGCCTGAATCGGACCTCCGAGTGAAAAGTTATGACCATTTTAATTTGTCGAGAGCCTCCGTTGTTCAATTTCGAGCGTCTCGATATATTATGGACCTAAATCAGACATCCATGTGAAAAGTTAGGACCATTTGAATTTCTCGAGAGCTTCCATTGTTGAATTTCGAGCATCTCGATATATTATGCGCCTGAATCGGACCTCCATGTTAAAAGTTATGACCATTTGAATTTCTCGAGAGCTTTAGTTGTTCAATTTCGAGCGTCTCTATATATTATGCGCATGAATCTGGCATCCGAGTTAAAAGTTATGAATATTTGAATTTCACGAGAGCTTCCGTTGTTCAATTTCGAGGGTCTCGATACATTATGCACCTGAATCTGACCTCCGAGTGAAAAGTTATGACCATTTGAGACTCTCGAGAGCTTCCGTTGTTCAACTTCGAGCTTCTCTATATGTGATGTCGTAAATCGGTCATCCGGGTTAAAAGTTATGAATATTTGAATTTCTCAAGAGCTTTCATTGTTCAATTTCGAATGTCCTGATATATTATGCGCCTGAATCGGACCTCCGAGTGAAAAGTTATGACCAGTTGAATTTCTCGAGAGCTTTCGTTGTTTAATTTCGAGTGTCTCGATATATTATGCGCCAGAATCGAACTTTCGAGTGAAAA
>NW_021144211.1:0-32155 GCF_004193775.1 Glycine soja
AATATATCGACACGCTCGAATTGAATGTGATGCTCTGAGCAAATTCAAACGACAATAACTTTTTACTCGGATGTCTGATTAAGTCTCGTAATATATCGAGACGCTCGAAATTGAATACGGAAGCTCTGAGCAAATTCAAACGACAATAACTTTTTACTCGGATGTCTGATTGAGTCTCGTAATATGTCGAGACCCTCGAAATTGAATACGGAAACTCTAAGCAAATTCAAACGACAATAACTTTTTACTCGGATGTCTGATTGAGTCCCGTAATATATCGAGACGCTCAAAATTGAATGCTGAAGCTCTGAGCAAATTCAAACGACAATAACTTTTTCTCGGATGTCTGATTGAGTCCCGTAATATGTCGAGACCCTAGAAATTGAATGTTGAAGCTCTGAGCAAATTCAAACGACAATAACTTTTTACTCGGATGTCTGATTGAGTCCCGTAATATATCGACACGCTCGAAATTGAATGTTGATGCTCTGAGCAAATTCAAACGACAATAACTTTTTACTCGGATGTCTGATTAAGTCTCGTAATATATCGAGACGCTCGAAATTGAATACGGAAGCTCTGAGCAAATTCAAACGACAATAACTTTTTACTCGGATGTCTGATTGAGTCCCGTAATATATCCAGACGCTCAAAATTGAATGCTGAAGATCTGAGGAAATTCAAACGACAATAACTTTTAACTCGGATGTCTGATTGAGTCCCGTAATATATCGAGACGCTCGAAAATTAATACGGAAGCTCTGAGCAAATTCAAACGACAATAACTTTTTGCTCGGATGTCTGATTAAGTCCCGTAATATATCGACACGCTCGAAATTGAATGTTGATGCTCTGAGCAAATTCAAACGACAATAACTTTTTACTCGGATGTCTGATTAAGTCTCGTAATATATCGAGACGCTCGAAATTGAATACGGAAGCTCTGAGCAAATTCAAACGACAATAACTTTTTACTCGGATGTCTGATTGAGTCTCGTAATATGTCGAGACCCTCGAAATTGAATACGGAAACTCTAAGCAAATTCAAACGACAATAACTTTTTACTCGGATGTCTGATTGAGTCCCGTAATATATCGAGACGCTCAAAATTGAATGCTGAAGCTCTGAGCAAATTCAAACGACAATAACATTTTTCTCGGATGTCTGATTGAGTCCCGTAATATGTCGAGACCCTAGAAATTGAATGTTGAAGCTCTGAGCAAATTCAAACGACAATAACTTTTTACTCGGATGTCTGATTGAGTCCCTTAATATATCGACACGCTCGAAATTGAATGTTGATGCTCTGAGCAAATTCAAACGACAATAACTTTTTACTCGGATGTCTGATTAAGTCTCGTAATATATCGAGACGCTCGAAATTGAATACGGAAGCTCTGAGCAAATTCAAACGACAATAACTTTTTACTCGGATGTCTGATTGAGTCCCGTAATATATCCAGACGCTCAAAATTGAATGCTGAAGATCTGAGGAAATTCAAACGACAATAACTTTTAACTCGGATGTCTGATTGAGTCCCGTAATATATCGAGACGCTCGAAAATTAATACGGAAGCTCTGAGCAAATTCAAACGACAATAACTTTTTGCTCGGATGTCTGATTAAGTCCCGTAATATATCGACACGCTCGAAATTGAATGTTGATGCTCTGAGCAAATTCAAACGACAATAACTTTTTACTCGGATGTCTGATTAAGTCTCGTAATATATCGAGACGCTCGAAATTGAATACGGAAGCTCTGAGCAAATTCAAACGACAATAACTTTTTACTCGGATGTCTGATTGAGTCTCGTAATATGTCGAGACCCTCGAAATTGAATACGGAAACTCTAAGCAAATTCAAACGACAATAACTTTTTACTCGGATGTCTGATTGAGTCCCGTAATATATCGAGACGCTCAAAATTGAATGCTGAAGCTCTGAGCAAATTCAAACGACAATAACATTTTACTCGGATGTCTGATTGAGTCCCGTAATATGTCGAGACCCTAGAAATTGAATGTTGAAGCTCTGAGCAAATTCAAACGACAATAACTTTTTACTCGGATGTCTGATTGAGTCCCGTAATATATCGACACGCTAGAAATTGAATGTTGATGCTCTGAGCAAATTCAAACGACAATAACTTTTTACTCGGATGTCTGATTAAGTCTCGTAATATATCGAGACGCTCGAAATTGAATACGGAAGCTCTGAGCAAATTCAAACGACAATAACTTTTTACTCGGATGTCTGATTGAGTCCCGTAATATATCCAGACGCTCAAAATTGAATGCTGAAGATCTGAGGAAATTCAAACGACAATAACTTTTAACTCGGATGTCTGATTGAGTCCCGTAATATATCGAGACGCTCGAAATTAATACGGAAGCTCTGAGCAAATTCAAACGACAATAACTTTTTGCTCGGATGTCTGATTAAGTCCCGTAATATATCGACACGCTCGAAATTGAATGTTGATGCTCTGAGCAAATTCAAACGACAATAACTTTTTACTCGGATGTCTGATTAAGTCTCGTAATATATCGAGACGCTCGAAATTGAATACGGAAGCTCTGAGCAAATTCAAACGACAATAACTTTTTACTCGGATGTCTGATTGAGTCTCGTAATATGTCGAGACCCTCGAAATTGAATACGGAAACTCTAAGCAAATTCAAACGACAATAACTTTTTACTCCGATGTCTGATTGAGTCCCGTAATATATCGAGACGCTCAAAATTGAATGCTGAAGCTCTGAGCAAATTCAAACGACAATAACATTTTTCTCGGATGTCTGATTGAGTCCCGTAATATGTCGAGACCCTAGAAATTGAATGTTGAAGCTCTGAGCAAATTCAAACGACAATAACTTTTTACTCGGATGTCTGATTGAGTCCCGTAATATATCGACACGCTCGAAATTGAATGTTGATGCTCTGAGCAAATTCAAACGACAATAACTTTTTACTCGGATGTCTGATTAAGTCTCGTAATATATCGAGACGCTCGAAATTGAATACGGAAGCTCTGAGCAAATTCAAACGACAATAACTTTTTACTCGGATGTCTGATTGAGTCCCGTAATATATCCAGACGCTCAAAATTGAATGCTGAAGATCTGAGGAAATTCAAACGACAATAACTTTTAACTCGGATGTCTGATTGAGTCCCGTAATATATCGAGTACCTCGAAAATTAATACGGAAGCTCTGAGCAAATTCAAACGACAATAACTTTTTGCTCGGATGTCTGATTAAGTCCCGTAATATATCGACACGCTCGAAATTGAATGTTGATGCTCTGAGCAAATTCAAACGACAATAACTTTTTACTCGGATGTCTGATTAAGTCTCGTAATATATCGAGACGCTCGAAATTGAATACGGAAGCTCTGAGCAAATTCAAACGACAATAACTTTTTACTCGGATGTCTGATTGAGTCTCGTAATATGTCGAGACCCTCGAAATTGAATACGGAAACTCTAAGCAAATTCAAACGACAATAACTTTTTACTCGGATGTCTGATTGAGTCCCGTAATATATCGAGACGCTCAAAATTGAATGCTGAAGCTCTGAGCAAATTCAAACGACAATAACATTTTACTCGGATGTCTGATTGAGTCCCGTAATATGTCGAGACCCTAGAAATTGAATGTTGAAGCTCTGAGCAAATTCAAACGACAATAACTTTTTACTCGGATGTCTGATTGAGTCCCGTAATATATCGACACGCTCGAAATTGAATGTTGATGCTCTGAGCAAATTCAAACTACAATAACTTTTTACTCGGATGTCTGATTAAGTCTCGTAATATATCGAGACGCTCGAAATTGAATACGGAAGCTCTGAGCAAATTCAAACGACAATAACTTTTTACTCGGATGTCTGATTGAGTCCCGTAATATATCCAGACGCTCAAAATTGAATGCTGAAGATCTGAGGAAATTCAAACGACAATAACTTTTAACTCGGATGTCTGATTGAGTCCCGTAATATATCGAGACGCTCGAAAATTAATACGGAAGCTCTGAGCAAATTCAAACGACAATAACTTTTTGCTCGGATGTCTGATTAAGTCCCGTAATATATCGACACGCTCGAAATTGAATGTTGATGCTCTGAGCAAATTCAAACGACAATAACTTTTTACTCGGATGTCTGATTAAGTCTCGTAATATATCGAGACGCTCGAAATTGAATACGGAAGCTCTGAGCAAATTCAAACGACAATAACTTTTTACTCGGATGTCTGATTGAGTCTCGTAATATGTCGAGACCCTCGAAATTGAATACGGAAACTCTGAGCAAATTCAAACGACAATAACTTTTTACTCGGATGTCTGATTGAGTCCCGTAATATATCGAGACGCTCAAAATTGAATGCTGAAGCTCTGAGCAAATTCAAACGACAATAACATTTTACTCGGATGTCTGATTGAGTCCCGTAATATGTCGAGACCCTAGAAATTGAATGTTGAAGCTCTGAGCAAATTCAAACGACAATAACTTTTTACTCGGATGTCTGATTGAGTCCCGTAATATATCGACACGCTCGAAATTGAATGTTGATGCTCTGAGCAAATTCAAACGACAATAACTTTTTACTCGGATGTCTGATTAAGTCTCGTAATATATCGAGACGCTCGAAATTGAATACGGAAGCTCTGAGCAAATTCAAACGACAATAACTTTTTACTCGGATGTCTGATTGAGTCCCGTAATATATCCAGACGCTCAAAATTGAATGCTGAAGATCTGAGGAAATTCAAACGACAATAACTTTTAACTCGGATGTCTGATTGAGTCCCGTAATATATCGAGACGCTCGAAAATTAATACGGAAGCTCTGAGCAAATTCAAACGACAATAACTTTTTGCTCGGATGTCTGATTAAGTCCCGTAATATATCGACACGCTCGAAATTGAATGTTGATGCTCTGAGCAAATTCAAACGACAATAACTTTTTACTCGGATGTCTGATTAAGTCTCGTAATATATCGAGACGCTCGAAATTGAATACGGAAGCTCTGAGCAAATTCAAACGACAATAACTTTTTACTCGGATGTCTGATTGAGTCTCGTAATATGTCGAGACCCTCGAAATTGAATACGGAAACTCTGAGCAAATTCAAACGACAATAACTTTTTACTCCGATGTTTGATTGAGTCTCGTAATATGTCGAGACCCTAGAAATTGAATGTTGAAGCTCTGAGCAATTTCAAACGACAATAACTTTTAACTCGGATGTCTGATTGAGTCCCGTAATATATCCAACGCTCAAAATCGAATGCTGAAGATCTGAGCAAATTCAAACGACAACAACTTTTTACTCGGATGTCTGATTGAGTCCCGTAATATGTCGAGACCCTAGAAATTGAATGTTGAAGCTCTGAGCAAATTCAAACGACAATAACTTTTCACTTGGATGTCTGATTGAGTCCCGTAATATATCGAGACGCTCGAAAATTAATACGGAAGCTCTAAGCAAATTCAAACGACAATAACTTTTTACTCGGATGACTGATTGAGTCCCGTAATATATCGACACGCTCGAAATTGAATGTTGATGCTCTGAGCAAATTCAAACGACAATAACTTTTTTGTCGAATGTCCGATTGAGTCCCGTAATATATCGAGACCCTCGAAATTGAATGTTGAAGCTTTGAGCAAATTCAAACGACAATAACTTTTTTCTCGGATGTCTGATTGAGTCCCGTAATATATCGAGACCCTCGAAATTGAATACGGAAATTCTGAGCAAATTCAAACGACTATAACTTTTTACTCGGATGTCTGATTGAGTCCTGTAATATATCGACACGCTCGAAATTGAATGTTGATGCTCTGAGCAAATTCAAACGACAATAACTTTTTACTCGGATGTCTGATTAAGTCTCGTAATATATCGAGACGCTCGAAATTGAATATGGAAGCTCTGAGCAAATTCAAACGACAATAACTTTTTACTCGGATGTCTGACTGTGTCCCGTAATATATCGAGACGCTCGAAAATTAATACAGAAGCTCTGAGCAAATTCAAACGACAATAACTTTTTACTCGGATGTCTGATTGAGTCTCGTAATATGTCGAGACTTTGAAATTGAATACGGAAACTCTAGGCAAATTCAAACGACAATAACTTTTAACTCGGATGTTTGATTGAGTCTCGTAATATGTCGAGACCCTAGAAATTGAATGTTGAAGCTCTGAGCAAATTCAAACGACAATAACTTTTAACTCGGATGTCTGATTGAGTCCCGTAATATATCCAACGCTCAAAATCGAATGCTGAAGATCTGAGCAAATTCAAACGACAACAACTTTTTACTCGGATGTCTGATTGAGTCCCGTAATATGTCGAGACCCTAGAAATTGAATGTTGAAGCTCTGAGCAAATTCAAACGACAATAACTTTTTACTCGGATGTCTGATTGAGTCCCGTAATATATCAACACGCTCGAAATTGAATGTTGATGCTCTGAGAAAATTCAATCGAAAATAACTTTTTACTCGGATGTCTGATTAAGTCTCGTAATATATCGAGACGCTCGAAATTGAATACGGAAGCTCTGAGAAAATTCAAAAGACAATAACTTTTTACTCGGATGTCTGACTGAGTCCCGTAATATATCGAGACGCTCGAAAATTAATACGGAAGCTCTGAGCAAATTCAAACGACAATAACTTTTTACTCGGATGTCCGATTGAGTCCCGTAATATATCAACACGCTCGAAATTGAATGTTGAAGCTCTGAGCCAATTCAAACGACAATAAGTTTTTACCCGGATGTCTGACTGAGTCCCATAATATATCCAGACGCTCGAAATTGAATACGGAAGGTCTTAGCAAATTCAAACGACAATAACTTTTTACGCAGATGTCTGATTGAGTCCTGTAATATGTCGAGACCCTCGAAATTGAATGTTGAAGCTCTGAGCAAATTCAAACGACAATAACTTTTCACTTGGATGTCTGATTGAGTCCCGTAATATATCGAGACGCTCGAAAATTAATACGGAAGCTCTAAGCAAATTCAAACGACAATAACTTTTTACTCGGATGACTGATTGAGTCCTGTAATATATCGACACGCTCGAAATTGAATGTTGATGCTCTGAGCAAATTCAAACGACAATAACTTTTTTCTCGAATGTCCGATTGAGTCCCGTAATATATCGAGACCCTCGAAATTGAATGTTGAAGCTTTGAGCAAATTCAAACGACAATAACTTTTTTCTCGGATGTCTGATTGAGTCCCGTAATATATCGAGATGCTCAAAATTGAATGCTGAAGCTCTGAGCAAATTCAAACGACAATAACTTTTTACTCAGATGTCTGATTGAGTCCCGTAATATGTCGAGACCCTAGAAATTGAATGTTGAAGCTCTGAGCAAATTCAAACGACAATAACTTTTAACTCGGATGTTTGATTGAGTCCCGTAATATATCAAGACGCTCGAAATTGAATGTTGATGCTCTGAGCAAATTCAAACGACAGTAACTTTTTACTCGGATGTCGGATTGAGTCTTGTAATATATTGACACGCTCGAAATTGAATACGGAAGCTCTGAGCAAATTCAAACGACAATAACTTTTAACTCGTATGTCTGATTGAGTCCCATAATATATCCAACGCTCAAAATCGAATGCTGAAGATCTGAGCAAATTCAAACGACAACAACTTTTTACTCGTATGTCTGATTGAGTCCCGTAATATGTCGAGACCCTAGAAATTGAATGTTGAAGCTCTGAGCAAATTCAAACGACAATAACTTTTTACTCGGATGTCTGATTGAGTCCCGTAATATATCAACACGCTCGAAATTGAATGTTGATGCTCTGAGAAAATTCAAACGACAATAACTTTTTACTCGGATGTCTGATTAAGTCTCGTAATATATCGAGACGCTCGAAATTGAATACGGAAGCTCTGAGAAAATTCAAAAGACAATAACTTTTTACTCGGATGTCTGACTGAGTCCCGTAATATATCGAGACGCTCGAAAATTAATACGGAAGCTCTGAGCAAATTCAAACGACAATAACTTTTTACTCGGATGTCCGATTGAGTCCCGTAATATATCAACACGCTCGAAATTGAATGTTGAAGCCCTGAGCCAATTCAAACGACAATAACTTTTTACCCGGATGTCTGACTGAGTCCCATAATATATCCAGACGCTCGAAATTGAATACGGAAGGTCTTAGCAAATTCAAACGACAATAACTTTTTACGCAGATGTCTGATTGAGTCCTGTAATATGTCGAGACCCTCGAAATTGAATGTTGAAGCTCTGAGCAAATTCAAACGACAATAACTTTTCACTTGGATGTCTGATTGAGTCCCGTAATATATCGAGACGCTCGAAAATTAATACGGAAGCTCTAAGCAAATTCAAACGACAATAACTTTTTACTCGGATGACTGATTGAGTCCTGTAATATATCGACACGCTCGAAATTGAATGTTGATGCTCTGAGCAAATTCAAACGACAATAACTTTTTTCTCGAATGTCCGATTGAGTCCCGTAATATATCGAGACCCTCGAAATTGAATGTTGAAGCTTTGAGCAAATTCAAACGACAATAACTTTTTTCTCGGATGTCTGATTGAGTCCCGTAATATATCGAGATGCTCAAAATTGAATGCTGAAGCTCTGAGCAAATTCAAACGACAATAACTTTTTACTCAGATGTCTGATTGAGTCCCGTAATATGTCGAGACCCTAGAAATTGAATGTTTAAGCTCTGAGCAAATTCAAACGACAATAACTTTTAACTCGGATGTTTGATTGAGTCCCGTAATATATCAAGACGCTCGAAATTGAATGTTGATGCTCTGAGCAAATTCAAACGACAATAACTTTTTACTCGGATGTCGGATTGAGTCTTGTAATATATTGACACGCTCGAAATTGAATACGGAAGCTCTGAGCAAATTCAAACGACAATAACTTTTTACTCGGATGTCTGATTGAGTCCCGTAATATATCCAGACGCTCAAAATTGAATGTTGAAGATCTGAGGAAATTCAAACGACAATAACTTTTAACTCGGATGTCTGATTGAGTCCCGTAATATATCGAGACGCTCGAAAATTAATACGGAAGCTCTGAGCAAATTCAAACGACAATAACTTTTTGCTCGGATGTCTGATTAAGTCCCGTAATATATCGACACGCTCGAAATTGAATGTTGATGCTCTGAGCAAATTCAAACGACAATAACTTTTTACTCGGATGTCTGATTAAGTCTCGTAATATATCGAGACGCTCGAAATTGAATACGGAAGCTCTAAGCAAATTCAAACGACAATAACTTTTTACTCGGATGTCTGATTGAGTCTCGTAATATGTCGAGACCCTCGAAATTGAATACGGAAACTCTGAGCAAATTCAAACGACAATAACTTTTTACTCGGATGTCTGATTGAGTCCCGTAATATATCGAGACGCTCAAAATTGAATGCTGAAGCTCTGAGCAAATTCAAAAGACAATAACTTTTTACTCGGATGTCTGATTGAGTCCCGTAATATGTCGAGACCCTAGAAATTGAATGTTGAAGCTCTGAGCAAATTCAAAAGACAATAACTTTTTACTCGGATGTCTGATTGAGTCCCGTAATATGTCGAGACCCTAGAAATTGAATGTTGAAGCTCTGAGCAAATTCAAACGACAATAACTTTTTACTCGGATGTCTGATTAAGTCCCGTAATATATCAACACGCTCGAAATTGAATGTTGATGCTCTGAGCAAATTCAAACGACAATAACTTTTTACTCGGATGTCGGATTGAGTCTTGTAATATATCGACACGCTCGAAATTGAATACGGAAGCTCTGAGCAAATTCAAACGACAATAACTTTTTACTCGGATGTCTGATTGAGTCCCGTAATATATCCAGACGCTCAAAATTGAATGCTGAAGATCTGAGAAATTCAAACGACAATAACTTTTAACTCGGATGTCTGATTGAGTCCCGTAATATATCGAGACGCTCGAAAATTAATACGGAAGCTCTGAGCAAATTCAAACCACAATAACTTTTTGCTCGGATGTCTGATTGAGTCCCGTAATATATCGACACGCTCGAAATTGAATGTTGATGCTCTGAGCAAATTCAAACGACAATAACTTTTTACTCGGATGTCTGATTAAGTCTCGTAATATATCGAGACGCTCGAAATTGAATACGGAAGCTCTGAGCAAATTCAAACGACAATAACTTTTTACTCGGATGTCTGACTGAGTCCCGTAATATATCGAGACGCTCGAAAATTAATACGGAAGCTCTGAGCAAATTCAAACGACAATAACTTTTTACTCGGATGTCTGATTGAGTCTCGTAATATGTCGAGACCCTCGAAATTGAATACGGAAACTCTGAGCAAATTCAAACGACAATAACTTTTTACTCGGATGTCTGATTGAGTCCCGTAATATATCGAGACGCTCAAAATTGAATGCTGAAGCTCTAGGCAAATTCAAAAGACAATAACTTTTTACTCGGATGTCTGATTAAGTCTCGTAATATATCGAGACGCTCGAAATTGAATACGGAAGCTCTGAGCAAATTCAAACGACAATAAATTTTTACTTAGATGTCTGATTGAGTCTCGTAATATGTCGAGACCCTCGAAATTGAATACGGAAAATCTAGGCAAATTCAAACGACAATAACTTTTAACTCGGATGTTGATTGAGTCTCGTAATATGTCGAGACCCTAGAAATTGAATGTTGAAGCTCTGAGCAAATTCAAACGACAATAACTTTTAACTCGGATGTCTGATTGAGTCCCGTAATATATCCAACGCTCAAAATCGAATGCTGAAGATCTGAGCAAATTCAAACGACAACAACTTTTTACTCGGATGTCTGATTGAGTCCCGTAATATGTCGAGACCCTAGAAATTGAATGTTGAAGCTCTGAGCAAATTCAAACGACAATAACTTTTACTCGGATGTCTGATTGAGTCCCGTAATATATCGAGACGCTCGAAAATTAATACGGAAGCTCTAAGCAAATTCAAACGACAATAACTTTTTACTCGGATGTCTGATTGAGTCCCGTAATATATCGACACGCTCGAAATTGAATGTTGATGCTCTGAGCAAATTCAAACGACAATAACTTTTTCTCGATGTCTGATTGAGTCCCGTAATATATCGAGACCCTCGAAATTGAATGTTGAAGCTCTGAGCAAATTCAAACGACAATAACTTTTTCTCGGATGTCTGATTGAGTCCCGTAATATATCGAGACCCTCGAAATTGAATACGGAAGCTCTGAGCAAATTCAAACGACAATAACTTTTTACTCGGATGTCTGATTGAGTCCCGTAATATATCGACACGCTCGAAATTGAATGTTGATGCTCTGAGCAAATTCAAACGACAATAACTTTTTACTCGGATGTCTGATTAAGTCTCGTAATATATCGAGACGCTCGAAATTGAATACGGAAGCTCTGAGCAAATTCAAACGACAATAACTTTTTACTCGGATGTCTGACTGTGTCCCATAATATATCGAGACGCTCGAAAATTAATACGTAAGCTCTGAGCAAATTCAAACGACAATAACTTTTTACTCGGATGTCTGATTGAGTCTCGTAATATGTCGAGACCCTCGAAATTGAATACGGAAACTCTAGGCAAATTCAAACGACAATAACTTTTAACTCGGATGTCTGATTGAGTCTCGTAATATGTCGAGACCCTAGAAATTGAATGTTGATGCTCTGAGCAAATTCAAACGACAATAACTTTTAACTCGGATGTCTGATTGAGTCCCGTAATATGTCGAGACCCTAGAAATTGAATGTTGAAGCTCTGAGCAAATTCAAACGACAATAACTTTTTACTCGGATGTCTGATTGAGTCCCGTAATATATCGAGACGCTCGAAATTAATACGGAAGCTCTGAGCAAATTCAAACGACAATAACTTTTTACTCGGATGTCTGATTGAGTCCCGTAATATATCGACACGCTCGAAATTGAATGTTGATGCTCTGAGCAAATTCAAACGACAATAACTTTTTTCTCGAATGTCCGATTGAGTCCCGTAATATATCGAGACCCTCGAAATTGAATGTTGAAGCTTTGAGCAAATTCAAACGACAATAACTTTTTTCTCGGATGTCTGATTGAGTCCCGTAATATATCGAGATGCTCAAAATTGAATGCTGAAGCTCTGAGCAAATTCAAACGACAATAACCTTTTACTCAGATGTCTGATTGAGTCCCGTAATATGTCGAGACCCTAGAAATTGAATGTTGAAGCTCTGAGCAAATTCAAACGACAATAACTTTTAACTCGGATGTTGATTGAGTCCCGTAATATATCAAGACGCTCGAAATTGAATGTTGATGCTCTGAGCAAATTCAAACGACAATAACTTTTTACTCGGATGTCGGATTGAGTCTTGTAATATATCGACACGCTCGAAATTGAATACGGAAGCTCTGAGCAAATTCAAACGACAATAACTTTTTACTCGGATGTCTGATTGAGTCCCGTAATATATCCAGACGCTCAAAATTGAATGCTGAAGATCTGAGGAAATTCAAACGACAATAACTTTTAACTCGGATGTCTGATTGAGTCCCGTAATATATCGAGACGCTCGAAAATTAATACGGAAGCTCTGAGCAAATTCAAACGACAATAACTTTTTGCTCGGATGTCTGATTGAGTCCCGTAATATATCGACACGCTCGAAATTGAATGTTGATGCTCTGAGCAAATTCAAACGACAATAACTTTTTACTCGGATGTCTGATTAAGTCTCGTAATATATCGAGACGCTCGAAATTGAATACGGAAGCTCTGAGCAAATTCAAACGACAATAACTTTTTACTCGGATGTCTGATTGAGTCTCGTAATATGTCGAGACCCTCGAAATTGAATACGGAAACTCTGAGCAAATTCAAACGACAATAACTTTTTACTCGGATGTCTGATTGAGTCCCGTAATATATCGAGACGCTCAAAATTGAATGCTGAAGCTCTGAGCAAATTCAAAGACAATAACTTTTTACTCGGATGTCTGATTGAGTCCCGTAATATGTCGAGACCCTAGAAATTGAATGTTGAAGCTCTGAGCAAATTCAAAGACAATAACTTTTTACTCGGATGTCTGATTGAGTCCCGTAATATGTCGAGACCCTCGAAATTGAATGTTGAAGCTCTGAGCAAATTCAAACGACAATAACTTTTTACTCGGATGTCTGATTGAGTCCCGTAATATATCGAGACGCTCGAAATTGAATGTTGAAGCTCTGAGCAAATTCAAACGACAATAACTTTTAACTCGGATGTCTGATTGAGTCCCGTAATATATCGACACGCTCGAAATTGAATGTTGATGCTCTGAGCAAATTCAAACGACAATAACTTTTTACTCGGATGTCTGATTGAGTCCCGTAATATGTCGAGACCCTCGAAATTGAATGTTGAAGCTCTGAGCAAATTCAAACGACAATAACTTTTTACTCGGATGTCTGATTGAGTCCCGTAATATATCGAGACGCTCAAAATTGAATGCTGAAGCTCTGAGCAAATTCAAAGACAATAACTTTTTACTCGGATGTCTGATTGAGTCCCGTAATATGTCGAGACCCTAGAAATTGAATGTTGAAGCTCTGAGCAAATTCAAACGACAATAACTTTTTACTCGGATGTCTGATTGAGTCCCGTAATATATCGACACGCTCGAAATTGAATGTTGATGCTCTGAGCAAATTCAAACGACAATAACTTTTTACTCGGATGTCTGATTAAGTCTCGTAATATATCGAGACGCTCGAAATTGAATACGGAAGCTCTGAGCAAATTCAAACGACAATAACTTTTTACTCGGATGTCTGATTGAGTCCCGTAATATATCGAGACGCTCGAAAATTAATACGGAAGCTCTGAGCAAATTCAAACGACAATAACTTTTTACTCGGATGTCTGATTGAGTCCCGTAATATATCAACACGCTCGAAATTGAATGTTGAAGCTCTGAGCAAATTCAAACGACAATAACTTTTTACTCGGATGTCTGACTGAGTCCCGTAATATATCAGACGCTCGAAATTGAATACGGAAGCTCTGAGCAAATTCAAACGACAATAACTTTTTACTCGGATGTCTGATTGAGTCTCGTAATATGTCGAGACCCTCGAAATTGAATGTTGAAGCTCTGAGCAAATTCAAACGACAATAACTTTTTACTCGATGTCTGATTGAGTCCCGTAATATATCGAGACGCTCGAAATTGAATGTGAAGTCTGAGCAAATTCAAACGACAATAACTTTTACTCGGATGTCTGATGAGTCCCGTAATATATCGAGACGCTAGAAATTGAATACGGAGCTCTGAGCAAATTCAAACGACAATAACTTTTTACTCGGATGTCTGATTGAGTCCCGTAATATATCGACACGCTCGAAATTGAATCTTGATGCTCTGAGCAAATTCAAACGACAATAACTTTTTACTCGGATGTCTGATTGAGTCCCGTAATATATCGAGACGCTCGAAAATTAATACGGAAGCTCTGAGCAAATTCAAACGACAATAACTTTTTACTCGGATGTCTGATTGAGTCTCGTAATATGTCGAGACCCTCGAAATTGAATACGGAAACTCTGAGCAAATTCAAACGACAATAACTTTTTACTCGGATGTCTGATTGAGTCCCGTAATATATCGACACGCTCGAAATTGAATGTTGATGCTCTGAGCAAATTCAAACGACAATAACTTTTTACTCGGATGTCTGATTAAGTCTCGTAATATATCGAGACGCTCGAAATTGAATACGGAAGCTCTGAGCAAATTCAAACGACAATAACTTTTTACTCGGATGTCTGACTGAGTCCCGTAATATATCGAGACGCTCGAAATTAATACGGAAGCTCTGAGCAAATTCAAACGACAATAACTTTTTACTCGGATGTCTGATTGAGTCTCGTAATATGTCGAGACCCTCGAAATTGAATACGGAAACTCTAGGCAAATTCAAACGACAATAACTTTTACTCGGATGTCTGATTGAGTCCGTAATATGTCGAGACCCTCGAAATTGAATGTTGAAGCTCTGAGCAAATTCAAACGACAATAACTTTTTACTCGGATGTCTGATTGAGTCCCGTAATATATCGAGACGCTCAAAATTGAATGCTGAAGATCTGAGCAAATTCAAACGACAATAACTTTTTACTCGGATGTCTGATTGATTCCCGTAATATGTCGAGACCCTCGAAATTGAATGTTGATGCTCTGAGCAAATTCAAACGACAATAACTGTTACTCGGATGTCTGATTGAGTCCCGTAATATATCGAGACGCTCGAAAATTAATACGGAAGCTCTGAGCAAATTCAAACGACAATAACTTTTTACTCGGATGTCTGATTGAGTCCCGTAATATATCGAACGCTCGAAATTGAATGTGAGCTCTGAGCAAATTCAAACGACAATAACTTTTTCTCGGATGTCGATTGAGTCCCGTAATATATCGAGACCCTCGAAATTGAATGTTGAAGCTCTGAGCAAATTCAAACGACAATAACTTTTTACTCGGATGTCTGATTGAGTCCCGTAATATATCGAGACGCTCAAAATTGAATGCTGAAGCTCTGAGCAAATTCAAACGACAATAACTTTTTACTCGGATGTCTGATTGAGTCCCGTAATATGTCGAGACCCTAGAAATTGAATGTTGAAGCTCTGAGCAAATTCAAACGACAATAACTTTTAACTCGGATGTCTGATTGAGTCCCGTAATATATCAAGACGCTCGAAATTGAATGTTGATGCTCTGAGCAAATTCAAACGACAATAACTTTTTACTCGGATGTCTGATTGAGTCTCGTAATATATCGACACGCTCGAAATTGAATACGGAAGCTCTGAGCAAATTCAAACGACAATAACTTTTTACTCGGATGTCTGATTGAGTCCCGTAATATATCCAGACGCTCAAAATTGAATGCTGAAGATCTGAGCAAATTCAAACGACAATAACTTTTTACTCGGATGTCTGATTGAGTCCCGTAATATATCGAGACGCTCGAAATTAATACGGAAGCTCTGAGCAAATTCAAACGACAATAACTTTTTACTCGGATGTCTGATTGAGTCCCGTAATATATCGACACGCTCGAAATTGAATGTTGATGCTCTGAGCAAATTCAAACGACAATAACTTTTTACTCGGATGTCTGATGAGTCCGTAATATATCGAGACGCTCGAAATTGAATACGGAAGCTCTGAGCAAATTCAAACGACAATAACTTTTTACTCGGATGTCTGATTGAGTCTCGTAATATGTCGAGACGCTCGAAATTGAATACGGAAACTCTGAGCAAATTCAAACGACAATAACTTTTTACTCGGATGTCTGATTGAGTCCCGTAATATATCGAGACGCTCAAAATTGAATGCTGAAGCTCTGAGCAAATTCAAAGACAATAACTTTTTACTCGGATGTCTGATTGATTCCCGTAATATGTCGAGACCCTCGAAATTGAATGCTGAAGGTCTGAGAAAATTCAAACGACAATAACTTTTTACTCGGATGTCTGATTGAGTCCCGTAATATATCGACACGCTCGAAATTGAATGTTGAAGCTCTGAGCAAATTCAAACGACAATAACTTTTACTCGGATGTCTGATTGAGTCCCGTAATATATCGAGACGCTCGAAATTGAATACGGAAGCTCTGAGCAAATTCAAACGACAATAACTTTTTACTCGGATGTCTGATTGAGTCCCGTAATATATCGACACGCTCGAAATTGAATGTTGATGCTCTGAGCAAATTCAAACGACAATAACTTTTTCTCGGATGTCTGATTGAGTCCCGTAATATATCGAGACCCTCGAAATTGAATGTTGAAGCTTTGAGCAAATTCAAACGACAATAACTTTTTACTCGGATGTCTGATTGAGTCCCGTAATATATCGAGACGCTCGAAATTGAATGCTGAAGCTCTGAGCAAATTCAAACGACAATAACTTTTTACTCGGATGTCTGATTGAGTCCCGTAATATGTCGAGACCCTCGAAATTGAATGTTGAAGCTCTGAGCAAATTCAAACGACAATAACTTTTCACTCGGATGTCTGATTGAGTCCCGTAATATATCGAGACGCTCGAAATTGAATGCTGAAGCTCTGAGCAAATTCAAACGACAATAACTTTTTACTCGGATGTCTGATTGAGTCCTGTAATATATCGAGACGCTCGAAATTGAATACGGAAGCTCTGAGCAAATTCAAACGACCATAACTATTTACTCGGATGTCTGATTGAGTCCCGTAATATATCGAGACGCTCGAAATTGAATGCTGAAGCTCTGAGCAAATTCAAACGACAATAACTTTTACTCGGATGTCTGATTGAGTCCCGTAATATATCGAGACGCTCGAAATTGAATACGGAAGCTCTGAGCAAATTCAAACGACAATAACTTTTTACTCGGATGTCTGATTGAGTCCCGTAATATATCGAGACGCTCGAAATTGAATGTTGAAGCTCTGAGCAAATTCAAACGACAATAACTTTTTACTCGGATGTCTGATTGAGTCCCGTAATATATCGAGACGCTCGAAATTGAATGTTGAAGCTCTGAGCAAATTCAAACGACAATAACTTTTTACTCGGATGTCTGATTGAGTCCCGTAATATATCGAGACGCTCGAAATTGAATGTTGAAGCTCTGAGCAAATTCAAACGACAATAACTTTTACTCGGATGTCTGATTGAGTCCCGTAATATGTCGAGACCCTAGAAATTGAATGTTGAAGCTCTGAGCAAATTCAAACGACAATAACTTTTACTCGGATGTCTGATTGAGTCCGTAATATATCGAGACGCTCGAAATTGAATGTTGAAGCTCTGAGCAAATTCAAACGACAATAACTTTTTACTCGGATGTCTGATTGAGTCTCGTAATATATCGAGACGCTCGAAATTGAATACGGAAGCTCTGAGCAAATTCAAACGACAATAACTTTTTACTCGGATGTCTGATTGAGTCCCGTAATATATCGAGACGCTCAAAATTGAATGCTGAAGCTCTGAGCAAATTCAAACGACAATAACTTTTACTCGGATGTCTGATTGAGTCCCGTAATATATCGAGACGCTCGAAATTAATACGGAAGCTCTGAGCAAATTCAAACGACAATAACTTTTTACTCGGATGTCTGATTGAGTCCCGTAATATATCGACACGCTCGAAATTGAATGTTGAAGCTCTGAGCAAATTCAAACGACAATAACTTTTTACTCGGATGTCTGATTGAGTCTCGTAATATATCGAGACGCTCGAAATTGAATACGGAACTCTGAGCAAATTCAAACGACAATAACTTTTTACTCGGATGTCTGATTGAGTCCCGTAATATATCGAGACGCTCAAAATTGAATGCTGAAGCTCTGAGCAAATTCAAACGACAATAACTTTTTACTCGGATGTCTGATTGATTCCCGTAATATGTCGAGACCCTCGAAATTGAATGCTGAAGGTCTGAGCAAATTCAAACGACAATAACTTTTTACTCGGATGTCCGATTGAGTCCCGTAATATATCAACACGCTCGAAATTGAATGTTGAAGCTCTGAGCCAATTCAAACGACAATAACTTTTTACTCGGATGTCTGATTGAGTCCCGTAATATATCGAGACGCTCGAAATTGAATACGGAAGCTCTGAGCAAATTCAAACGACAATAACTTTTTACTCGGATGTCTGATTGAGTCCGTAATATATCGAGACGCTCGAAATTGAATGTTGAAGCTCTGAGCAAATTCAAACGACAATAACTTTTTACTCGGATGTCTGATTGAGTCCCGTAATATATCGAGACCCTCGAAATTGAATGTGAAGCTCTGAGCAAATTCAAACGACAATAACTTTTACTCGGATGTCTGATTGAGTCCCGTAATATGTCGAGACCCTCGAAATTGAATGTTGAAGCTCTGAGCAAATTCAAACGACAATAACTTTTAACTCGGATGTCTGATTGAGTCCCGTAATATATCGAGACGCTCGAAATTGAATGTGAAGCTCTGAGCAAATTCAAACGACAATAACTTTTACTCGGATGTCTGATTGAGTCCCGTAATATATCGACACGCTCGAAATTGAATGTTGATGCTCTGAGCAAATTCAAACGACAATAACTTTTTACTCGGATGTCTGATTGAGTCCCGTAATATATCGAGACCCTCGAAATTGAATGTGAAGCTCTGAGCAAATTCAAACGACAATAACTTTTTACTCGGATGTCTGATTGAGTCCCGTAATATATCGAGACGCTCGAAATTGAATGCTGAAGCTCTGAGCAAATTCAAACGACAATAACTTTTTACTCGGATGTCTGATTGAGTCCCGTAATATGTCGAGACCCTCGAAATTGAATGTTGAAGCTCTGAGCAAATTCAAACGACAATAACTTTTACTCGGATGTCTGATTGAGTCCCGTAATATATCGAGACGCTCGAAATTGAATACGGAAGCTCTGAGCAAATTCAAACGACAATAACTTTTTACTCGGATGTCTGATTGAGTCCCGTAATATATCGACACGCTCGAAATTGAATGTTGATGCTCTGAGCAAATTCAAACGACAATAACTTTTTACTCGGATGTCTGATTAAGTCTCGTAATATATCGAGACGCTCGAAATTGAATACGGAAGCTCTGAGCAAATTCAAACGACAATAACTTTTTACTCGGATGTCTGATTGAGTCCCGTAATATATCGAGACGCTCGAAATTGAATGTTGAGTCTGAGCAAATTCAAACGACAATAACTTTTACTCGGATGTCTGATGAGTCCCGTAATATATCGACACGCTCGAAATTGAATGTTGATGCTCTGAGCAAATTCAAACGACAATAACTTTTTACTCGGATGTCTGATTGAGTCTCGTAATATATCGAGACGCTCGAAATTGAATACGGAAGCTCTGAGCAAATTCAAACGACAATAACTTTTTACTCGGATGTCTGACTTGAGTCCCGTAATATATCGAGACGCTCGAAATTAATACGGAAGCTCTGAGCAAATTCAAACGACAATAACTTTTTACTCGGATGTCTGATTGAGTCTCGTAATATGTCGAGACCCTCGAAATTGAATACGGAAACTCTGAGCAAATTCAAACGACAATAACTTTTTACTCGGATGTCTGATTGAGTCCCGTAATATATCGAGACGCTCAAAATTGAATGCTGAAGCTCTGAGCAAATTCAAAAGACAATAACTTTTTACTCGGATGTCTGATTGATTCCCGTAATATGTCGAGACCCTCGAAATTGAATGCTGAAGGTCTGAGAAAATTCAAACGACAATAACTTTTTACTCGGATGTCCGATTGAGTCCCGTAATATATCAACACGCTCGAAATTGAATGTTGAAGCTCTGAGCAATTCAAACGACAATAACTTTTTACTCGGATGTCTGATTAGTCTCGTAATATATCGAGACGCTCGAAATTGAATACGGAAGCTCTGAGCAAATTCAAACGACAATAACTTTTTACTCGGATGTCTGACTGAGTCCCGTAATATATCGAGACGCTCGAAATTAATACGGAAGCTCTGAGCAAATTCAAACGACAATAACTTTTTACTCGGATGTCTGATTGAGTCTCGTAATATGTCGAGACCCTCGAAATTGAATACGGAAACTCTAGGCAAATTCAAACGACAATAACTTTTTACTCGGATGTCTGATTGAGTCCCGTAATATATCCAGACGCTCAAAATTGAATGCTGAAGCTCTGAGGAAATTCAAACGACAATAACTTTTAACTCGGATGTCTGATTGAGTCCCGTAATATATCAACACGCTCGAAATTGAATGTTGAAGCTCTGAGCAAATTCAAACGACAATAACTTTTTACTCGGATGTCTGACTGAGACCCGTAATATATCGAGACGCTCGAAATTGAATACGGAAGCTCTGAGCAAATTCAAACGACAATAACTTTTTACTCGGATGTCTGATTGAGTCCCGTAATATATCGAGACGCTCAAAATTGAATGCTGAAGCTCTGAGCAAATTCAAAAGACAATAACTTTTTACTCGGATGTCTGATTGATTCCCGTAATATGTCGAGACCCTCGAAATTGAATACGGAAGCTCTGAGCAAATTCAAACGACAATAACTTTTTACTCGGATGTCTGACTTAGTCCCGTAATATATCGAGACGCTCGAAATTAATACGGAAGCTCTGAGCAAATTCAAAGACAATAATTTTTACTCGGATGTCTGATTGAGTCTCGTAATATGTCGAGACCCTCGAAATTGAATACGGAAACTCTGAGCAAATTCAAACGACAATAACTTTTTACTCGGATGTCTGATTGAGTCCCGTAATATATCGAGACGCTCAAAATTGAATGCTGAAGCTCTGAGCAAATTCAAAAGACAATAACTTTTTACTCGGATGTCTGATTGATTCCCGTAATATGTCGAGACCCTCGAAATTGAAAGCTGAAGGTCTGAGAAAATTCAAACGACAATAACTTTTACTCGGATGTCCGATTAGTCCCGTAATATATCGAACACGCTCGAATTTGAATGTTGAAGCTCTGAGCCAATTCAAACGACAATAACTTTTTACTCGGATGTCTAATTAAGTCTCGTAATATATCGAGACGCTCGAAATTGAATACGGAAGCTCTGAGCAAATTCAAACGACAATAACTTTTTACTCGGATGTCTGACTGAGTCCCGTAATATATCGAGACGCTCGAAAATTAATACGGAAGCTCTGAGCAAATTCAAACGACAATAACTTTTTACTCGGATGTCTGATTGAGTCTCGTAATATGTCGAGACCCTCGAAATTGAATACGGAAACTCTAGGCAAATTCAAACGACAATAACTTTTTACTCGGATGTCTGATTGAGTCCCGTAATATATCGAGACGCTCGAAATTGAATGCTGAAGTCTGAGCAAATTCAAACGACAATAACTTTTAACTCGGATGTCCGATTGAGTCCCGTAATATATCAACACGCTCGAAATTGAATGTTGAAGCTCTGAGCAATTCAAACGACAATAACTTTTTACTCGGATGTCTGATGAGTCCCGTAATATATCGAGACGCTGAAAATTAATACGGAAGCTCTGAGCAAATTCAAACGACAATAACTTTTACTCGATGTCTGATTGAGTCCCGTAATATATCGACACGCTCGAAATTGAATGTTGATGCTCTGAGCAAATTCAAACGACAATAACTTTTTCTCGATGTCTGATTGAGTCCCGTAATATATCCAGACGCTCGAAATTGAATACGGAAGCTCTAGAAATTCAAACGACAATAACTTTTTACTCGGATGTCTGATTGAGTCCCGTAATATGTCGAGACCCTCGAAATTGAATGTTGAAGCTCTGAGCAAATTCAAACGACAATAACTTTTAACTCGATGTCTGATTGAGTCCCGTAATATATCGAGACGCTCGAAATTGAATGTTGATGGTCGGAGCAAATTCAAACGACAATAAATTTTAAATCGGATGTCTGACTGAGTCCCGTAATATATCGACACGCTCGAAATTGAATGTTGATGCTCTGAGCAAATTCAAACGACAATAACTTTTTTCTCGAATGTCCGATTGAGTCCCATAATATATCGAGACCCTCGAAATTGAATGTTGAAGCTCTGAGCAAATTCAAACGACAATAACTTTTTTCTCGGATGTCTGATTGAGTCCCGTAATATATCGAGACGCTCAAAATTGAATGCTGAAGCTCTGAGCAAATTCAAACGACAATAACTTTTTACTCGGATGTCTGATTGAGTCCCGTAATATGTCGAGACCCTAGAAATTGAATGTTGAAGCTCTGAGCAAATTCAAACGACAATAACTTTTAACTCGGATGTCTGATTGAGTCCCGTAATATATCAAGACGCTCGAAATTGAATATTGATGCTCTGAGCAAATTCAAACGACAATAACTTTTTACTCGGATGTCGGATTGACTCTTGTAATATATCGACATGCTCCAAATTGAATACGGAAGCTCTGAGAAAATTCAAACGACAATAAATTTTTACTCGGATGTCTGATTGAGTCCCGTAATATATCCAGACGCTCAAAATTGAATGCTGAAGATCTGAGGAAATTCAAACGATAATAACTTTTACTCGGATGTCTGATTGAGTCCCGTAATATATCGAGACGCTCGAAAATTAATACGGAAGCTCTGAGCAAATTCAAACGACAATAACTTTTTGCTCGGATGTCTGATTGATTCCCGTAATATGTCGAGACCCTCGAAATTGAAAGCTGATACTTTGAGCAAATTCAAACGACAATAACTTTTTACTCGGATGTCCGATTCAGTCCCGTAATATATCGAGACGCTCGAAATTGAATGTTGAAGCTCTGAGCCAATTCAAACGACAATAACTTTTTACTCGGATGTCTGATTAAGTCTCGTAATATATCGAGACGCTCGAAAATTAATACGGAAGCTCTGAGCAAATTCAAACGACAATAACTTTTTACTCGGATGTCTGATTGAGTCCCGTCATATATCGAGGCGCTCGAAATTGAATGTTGAAGCTCTGAGCCAATTCAAACGACAATAACTTTTTACTCGGATGTCTGACTGAGTCCCGTAATATATGGAGACGCTGGAAAATTAATACGGAAGCTCTGAGCAAATTCATACAACAATAACGTTTTACTCAGATGTCTGATTGAGTCCTGTAATATATCGACACGCTCGAAATTGAATGTTGATGCTCTGAGCAAATTGAAACGACAATAACTTTTTTCTCCGATGTCTGATTGAGTCCCATAATATATCCAGACGATCGAAATTGAATACGGAAGCTCTTAGTAAATTCAAACGACAATAACTTTTTACTCAGATGTCTGATTGAGCCCCGTAATATGTCGAGACCCTCGAAATTGAATGTTGAAGCTCTGAGCAAATTCAAACGACAATAACTTTTAACTCAGATGTCTGATTGAGTCCCGTAATATATCGAGACGCTCGAAATTGAATGTTGATGGTCGGAGCAAATTCAAACGACAATAAATTTTAAATCAGATGTCTCACTGAGTCCCGTAATATATCGACACGCTCGAAATTGAATGTTGATGCTCTGAGCAAATTCAAACGACAATAACTTTTTTCTCGAATGTCCGATTGAGTCCCATAATATATCGAGACCCTCGAAATTGAATGTTGAAGCTTTGAGCAAATTCAAACGACAATAACTTTTTTCACGGATGTCTGATTGAATCCCGTAATATATCGAGACGCTCAAAATTGAATGCTGAAGCTCTGAGCAAATTCAAACGACAATAACTTTTTACTCGGATGTCTGATTGAGTCCCGTAATATGTCGAGACCCTAGAAATTGAATGTTGAAGCTCTGAGCAAATTCAAACGACAATAACTTTTAACTCGGATGTCTGATTGAGTCCCGTAATATATCAAGACGCTCGAAATTGAATATTGATACTCTGAGCAAATTCAAACGACAATAACTTTTTACTCGGATGTCGGATTGACTCTTGTAATATATCGACATGCTCGAAATTGAATACGGAAGCTCTGAGAAAATTCAAACGACAATAAATTTTTACTCGGATGTCTGATTGAGTCCCGTAATATATCCAGACGCTCAAAATTGAATGCTGAAGATCTGAGGAAATTCAAACGATAATAACTTTTAACTCGGATGTCTGATTGAGTCCCGTAATATATCGAGACGCTCGAAAATTAATACGGAAGCTCTGAGCAAATTCAAACGACAATAACTTTTTGCTCGGATGTCTGATTGATTCCCGTAATATGTCGAGACCCTCGAAATTGAAAGCTGATACTTTGAGCAAATTCAAACGACAATAACTTTTTACTCGGATGTCCGATTCAGTCCCGTAATATATCGAGACGCTCGAAATTGAATGTTGAAGCTCTGAGCCAATTCAAACGACAATAACTTTTTACTCGGATGTCTGATTAAGTCTCGTAATATATCGAGACGCTCGAAAATTAATACGGAAGCTCTGAGCAAATTCAAACGACAATAACTTTTTACTCGGATGTCTGATTGAGTCCCGTCATATATCGAGGCGCTCGAAAATTAATACGGAAGCTCTGAGCAAATTCAAACGACAATAACTTTTTACTCGGATGTCTGATTGAGTCCCGTAATATATCGAGACGCTCAAAATTGAATGCTGAAGCTCTGAGCAAATTCAAAAGACAATAACTTTTTACTCGGATTTCTGATTGATTCCCGTAATATGTCGAGGCGCTCGAAAATTAATACGGAAGCTCTGAGCAAATTCAAACAACAATAACTTTTTACTCGGATGTCTGACTTAGTCCCGTAATATATCGAGACGCTCGAAAATTAATACGGAAGCTCTGAGCAAATTCAAAAGACAATAAGTTTTTACTCGGATGTGTGATTGAGTCTCGTAATATGTCGAGACCCTCGAAATTGAATACGGAAACTCTGAGCAAATTCAAACGACAATAACTTTTTACTCGGATGTCTGATTGAGTCCCGTAATATATCGAGACGCTCAAAATTGAATGCTGAAGCTCTGGGCAAATTCAAAAGACAATAACTTTTTACTCGGATGTCTGATTGATTCCCGTAATATGTCGAGACCCTCGAAATTGAAAGCTGAAGGTCTGAGAAAATTCAAACGACAATAACTTTTTACTCGGATGTCCGATTCAGTCCCGTAATATATCAACACGCTCGAAATTGAATGTTGAAGCTCTGAGCCAATTCAAACGACAATAACTTTTTACTCGGATGTCTGATTAAGTCTCGTAATATATCGAGACGCTCGAAATTGAATACGGAAGCTCTGAGCAAATTCAAACGACAATAACTTTTTACTCGGATGTCTGACTGAGTCCCGTCATATATCGAGGCGCTCGAAAATTAATACGGAAGCTCTGAGCAAATTCAAACGACAATAACTTTTTACTCGGATGTCTGATTGAGTCTCGTAATATGTTGAGACCCTCGAAATTGAATACGGAAACTCTAGGCAAATTCAAACGACAATAACTTTTTACTCGGATGTCTGATTGAGTCCAGTAATATATCCAGACGCTCAAAATTGAATGCTGAAGATCTGAGGAAATTCAAACGACAATAACTTTTAACTCGGATGTCTGATTGAGTCCCGTAATATATCAACACGCTCGAAATTGAATGTTGAAGCTCTGAGCCAATTCAAACGACAATAACTTTTTACTCGGATGTCTGACTGAGTCCCGTAATATATGGAGACGCTGGAAAATTAATACGGAAGCTCTGAGCAAATTCATACAACAATAACGTTTTACTCAGATGTCTGATTGAGTCCCGTAATATATCGACACGCTCGAAATTGAATGTTGATGCTCTGAGCAAATTGAAACGACAATAACTTTTTTCTCCGATGTCTGATTGAGTCCCATAATATATCCAGACGCTCGAAATTGAATACGGAAGCTCTTAGTAAATTCAAACGACAATAACTTTTTACTCAGATGTCTGATTGAGCCCCGTAATATGTCGAGACCCTCGAAATTGAATGTTGAAGCTCTGAGCAAATTCAAACGACAATAACTTTTAACTCAGATGTCTGATTGAGTCCCGTAATATATCGAGACGCTCGAAATTGAATGTTGATGGTCGGAGCAAATTCAAACGACAATAAATTTTAAATCAGATGTCTGACTGAGTCCCGTAATATATCGACACGCTCGAAATTGAATGTTGATGCTCTGAGCAAATTCAAACGACAATAACTTTTTTCTCGAATGTCCGATTGAGTCCCATAATATATCGAGACCCTCGAAATTGAATGTTGAAGCTTTGAGCAAATTCAAACGACAATAACTTTTTTCACGGATGTCTGATTGAGTCCCGTAATATATCGAGACGCTCAAAATTGAATGCTGAAGCTCTGAGCAAATTCAAACGACAATAACTTTTTACTCGGATGTCTGATTGAGTCCCGTAATATGTCGAGACCCTAGAAATTGAATGTTGAAGCTCTGAGCAAATTCAAACGACAATAACTTTTAACTCGGATGTCTGATTGAGTCCCGTAATATATCAAGACGCTCGAAATTCAATATTGATGCTCTGAGCAAATTCAAACGACAATAACTTTTTACTCGGATGTCGGATTGACTCTTGTAATATATCGACATGCTCGAAATTGAATACGGAAGCTCTGAGAAAATTCAAACGACAATAAATTTTTACTCGGATGTCTGATTGAGTCCCGTAATATATCCAGACGCTCAAAATTGAATGCTGAAGATCTGAGGAAATTCAAACGATAATAACTTTTAACTCGGATGTCTGATTGAGTCCCGTAATATATCGAGACGCTCGAAAATTAATACGGAAGCTCTGAGCAAATTCAAACGACAATAACTTTTTGCTCGGATGTCTGATTGATTCCCGTAATATGTCGAGACCCTCGAAATTGAAAGCTGATACTTTGAGCAAATTCAAACGACAATAACTTTTTACTCGGATGTCCGATTCAGTCCCGTAATATATCGAGACGCTCGAAATTGAATGTTGAAGCTCTGAGCCAATTCAAACGACAATAACTTTTTACTCGGATGTCTGATTAAGTCTCGTAATATATCGAGACGCTCGAAAATTAATACGGAAGCTCTGAGCAAATTCAAACGACAATAACTTTTTACTCGGATGTCTGATTGAGTCCCGTCATATATCGAGGCGCTCGAAAATTAATACGGAAGCTCTGAGCAAATTCAAACGACAATAACTTTTTACTCGGATGTCTGATTGAGTCCCGTAATATATCGAGACGCTCAAAATTGAATGCTGAAGCTCTGAGCAAATTCAAAAGACAATAACTTTTTACTCGGATTTCTGATTGATTCCCGTAATATGTCGAGGCGCTCGAAAATTAATACGGAAGCTCTGAGCAAATTCAAACAACAATAACTTTTTACTCGGATGTCTGACTTAGTCCCGTAATATATCGAGACGCTCGAAAATTAATACGGAAGCTCTGAGCAAATTCAAAAGACAATAAGTTTTTACTCGGATGTGTGATTGAGTCTCGTAATATGTCGAGACCCTCGAAATTGAATACGGAAACTCTGAGCAAATTCAAACGACAATAACTTTTTACTCGGATTTCTGATTGATTCCCGTAATATGTCGAGGCGCTCGAAAATTAATACGGAAGCTCTGAGCATATTCAAACAACAATAACTTTTTACTCGGATGTCTGACTTAGTCCCGTAATATATCGAGACGCTCGAAAATTAATACGGAAGCTCTGAGCAAATTCAAAAGACAATAAGTTTTTACTCGGATGTGTGATTGAGTCCCGTCATATATCGAGGCGCTCGAAAATTAATACGGAAGCTCTGAGCAAATTCAAACGACAATAACTTTTTACTCGGATGTCTGATTGAGTCCCGTAATATATCGAGACGCTCAAAATTGAATGCTGAAGCTCTGAGCAAATTCAAAAGACAATAACTTTTTACTCGGATTTCTGATTGATTCCCGTAATATGTCGAGACCCTCGAAATTGAATGCTGAAGGTCTGAGAAAATTCAAACGACAATAACTTTTTACTCGGATGTCCGATTGAGTCCCGTAATATATCAACACGCTCGAAATTGAATGTTGAAGCTCTGAGCAAATTCAAACGACAATAACTTTTTACTCGGATGTCTGACTGAGTCCCGTAATATATCGAGACGCTCGAAAATTAATACGGAAGCTCTGAGCAAATTCATACGACAATAACTTTTTACTCGGATGTCTGATTGAGTCCCGTAATATATCGACACGCTCGAAATTGAATGTTGATGCTCTGAGCAAATTCAAACGACAATAACTTTTTTATCCGATGTCTGATTGAGTCCCATAATATATCCAGACGCTCGGAATTGAATACGGAATCTCTTAGCAAATTCAAACGACAATCACTTTTTACTCAGATGTCTGATTGAGTCCCGTAATATGTCGAGACCCTCGAAATTGAATGTTGAAGCTCTG
This sequence comes from Glycine soja, assembly GCF_004193775.1. NCBI lineage: Eukaryota > Viridiplantae > Streptophyta > Magnoliopsida > Fabales > Fabaceae > Glycine > Glycine soja. The sequence goes on from NW_021144211.1 coordinate 29,081, forward strand.
AGCAAATTCAAACGACAATAACTTTTAACTCAGATGTCTGATTGAGTCCCGTAATATATCGAGACGCTCGAAATTGAATGTTGATGGTCGGAGCAAATTCAAACGACAATAACTTTTTACTCGGATGTCTGATTGAGTCTCGTAATATATCGACACGCTCGAAATTGAATGTTGATGCTCTGAGCAAATTCAAACGACAATAACTTTTTACTCGGATGTCTGATTGAGTCCTGTAATATGTCGAGACCCTCCAAATTGAATGTTGAAGCTCTGAGCAAATTCAACGACAATAACTTTTCACTTGGATGTCTGATTGAGTCCCGTAATATATCGAGACGCTCGAAAATTAATACGGAAGCTCTAAGCAAATTCAAACGACAATAACTTTTTACTCGGATGTCTGATTGAGTCCCGTAATATATCGACACGCTCGAAATTGAATGTTGATGCTCTAAGCAAATTCGAATGACAATAACTTTTTACTCGGATGTCTGATTGAGTCTCGTAATATGTCGAGACCCTCGAAATTGAATACGGAAACTCTGAGCAAATTCAAACGACAATAACTTTTTACTCGGATCTCTGATTGAGTCCCGTAATATATCGAGACGCTCAAAATTGAATGCTGAAGCTCTGAGCAAATTCAAAAGACAATAACTTTTTACTAGGATGTCTGATTGATTCCCGTAATATGTCGAGACCCTCGAAATTGAATGCTGAAGGTCTGAGAAAATTCAAACGACAATAACTTTTAACTCGAATGTCAGATTGAGTCTTGTAATATATCGACACGCTCGAAATTGAATGTTGAAGCTCTGAGAAAATTCAAACGACAATAACTTTTAACTCGGATGTCGGATTGAGTCTTGTAATATATCGACACGCTCGAAATTGAATACGGAAGCTCTGAGCAAATTCAAACGACAATAACTTTTTACTCGGATGTCTGATTGAGTCCCGTAATACATCGAGACGCTCGAAATTGAATTCTGAATCTCTGAGCTAATTCAAACGACAATAACTTTTTACTCGGATGTCTGATTGAGTCCCGTAATATATCCAGACGCTCAAAATTGAATGCTGAAGATCTGAACAAATTCAAACGACAACAACTTTTTACTCGGATGTCTGATTGAGTCCCGTAATATGTCGAGACCCTAGAAATTGAATGTTGAAGCTCTGAGCAAATTCAAACGACAATAACTTTTAACTCGGATGTCAGATTGAGTCCCGTAATATATCGAGACGCTCGAAAATTAATACGGAAGCTCTGAGCAAATTCAAACGACAATAACTTTTTACTCGGATGTCTGATTGAGTCCCGTAATATATCGACACGCTCGAAATTGAATGTTGATGCTCTGAGAAAATTCAAACGACAATAACTTTTTACTCGGATGTCTGATTAAGTCTCGTAATATATCGAGACGCTCAAAATTGAATGTTGAAGCTCTGAGCAAATTCAAAAGACAATAACTTTTTACTCGGATGTCTGATTGAGTCCCGTAATATATCGAGACGCTCAAAATTGAATGCTGAAGCTCTGAGCAAATTCAAAAGACAATAACTTTTTACTCGGATTTCTGATTGATTCCCGTAATATGTCGAGACCCTCGAAATTGAATGCTGAAGGTCTGAGAAAATTCAAACGACAATAACTTTTAACACGGATGTCAGATTGAGTCTTGTAATATATCGACACGCTCGAAATTGAATGTTGAAGCTCTGAGAAAATTCAAACGACAATAACTTTTAACTCGGATGTCGGATTGAGTCTTGTAATATATCGACACGCTCGAAATTGAATACGGAAGCTCTAAGCAAATTCAAACGACAATAACTTTTTACTCGGATGTCTGATTGAGTCCCGTAATATATCCAAACGCTCAAAATTGAATGCTGAAGATCTGAGCAAATTCAAACGACAATAACTTTTTACTTGGATGTCTGATTGAGTCCCGTAATATGTCGAGACCCTAGAAATTGAATGTTGAAGCTCTGAGCAAATTCAAACGACAATAACTTTTAACTCGGATGTCTGACTGAGTCCCGTAATATATCGAGACGCTAGAAATTGAATACGGCAGCTCTGAGCAAATTCAAACGACAATAACTTTTTACTCGGATGTCTGATTGAGTCCCAAAATATATCGACACGCTCGAAATAGAATCTTGATGCTCTGAGCAAATTCAAACGACAATAACTTTTTACTCGGATGTTTGATTGAGTCCCGTAATATATCAAGACGCTCGAAATTGAATGTTGATGCTCTGAGCAAATTCAGACGACAATAACTTTTTACTCGGATGTCTGATTGAGTCCCGTAATATATCGAGACGCTCGAAAAATAATACGGAAGCTCTGAGCAAATTCAAACGACAATAACTTTTTACTCGGATGTCTGATTGAGCCTCGTAATATGTCGAGACCCTCGAAATTGAATACGGAAACTATGAGCAAATTCAAACGACTATAACTTTTTACTCGGATGTCTGATTGAGTCCCGTAATATATCCAGACGCTCAAAATTGAATGCTGAAGATCTGAACAAATTCAAACGACAACAACTTTTTACTCGGATGTCTGATTGAGTCCCGTAATATGTCGAGACCCTAGAAATTGAATGTTGAAGCTCTGAGCAAATTCAAACGACAATAACTTTTAACTCGGATGTCAGATTGAGTCCCGTAATATATCGAGACGCTCGAAAATTAATACGGAAGCTCTGAGCAAATTCAAACGACAATAACTTTTTACTCGGATGTCTGATTGAGTCCCGTAATATATCCAGACGCTCAAAATTGAATGCTGAAGATCTGAACAAATTCAAACGACAACAACTTTTTACTCGGATGTCTGATTGAGTCCCGTAATATGTCGAGACCCTAGAAATTGAATGTTGAAGCTCTGAGCAAATTCAAACGACAATAACTTTTAACTCGGATGTCAGATTGAGTCCCGTAATATATCGAGACGCTCGAAAATTAATACGGAAGCTCTGAGCAAATTCAAAAGACAATAACTTTTTACTCGGATTTCTGATTGATTCCCGTAATATGTCGAGACCCTCGAAA
>NW_021144212.1:0-21789 GCF_004193775.1 Glycine soja
TGTTCAATTTCGAGAGTCTCGATATATTATGCGCATGAATCGGTCCTTCGTGTGAAAAGTTATGAACATTTATATTGCTCAAGAGCTTCCATTGTTCAATTTCGAGCGTCTCGATATATTGTGCGCCTGAATCGGACCTCCGAGTTAAAAGTTATGACCATTCGAGTTTCACAAGAGCTTCCGTTGTTCAATTTTGAGCGTCTAGATATATTATGCACCTGAATCTGACCTCCGAGTGAAAAGTTATGACCATTTGAAATTCTCGAGAGCTTCCGTTTTTCAATTTTGAACATCTCGACATATTATGCGCCTGAATCGGTCCTCCGAGTGAAAAGTTATGACCATTGGAATTTCTCGAGAGCTTCCGTTGTTCAATTTCGAGCGTCTCTATATATTATGCGCCTGAATCAGACATGCGAGCTAAAAGTTATGACCATTCGAATTTCTCGAGAGCTTCTGTTGTTCAATATCAAGCGTCTCGATATATTATGTGCCTGAATCGGACCTCCAAGTGAAAAGTTATGACCATTTGAATTTCTAGAGAGCTTTCGATGTTCAATTTCGAGCGTCTCGATATATTATGCGCCTGAATCGGACCTCTGAGTTAAAAGTTATGACCATTTGAATTTCTCGGGAGCTTCCGTTTTTCAATTTCGAGCGTCTCGATATATTATGCGCCTGAATCGGTCCTCCGAGTGAAAAGTTATGACCATTAGAATTTCTCGAGAGCTTCCGTTGTTCAATTTCGAGCGTCTCGACATATTATGCGCCCGAATCGGACATCCGTGTGAAAAGTTATGACCATTCGAATTTCTCGAGAGCTTCTGTTATTCAATATCAAGTGTCTCGATATATTATGCGCCTGAATCGGACATCCGAGTTAAAGCTTATGACAATTTGAATTTCTCGATAGCTTCCGTCTTTCAATTTCGAGCGTCTCGATATATTATGCGCCCGAATCGGATTACCTTGTGAAAAGTTATGAATATTTAAATTTCTCGAGAGCTTCCGTTGTTCAATTTTTGGTGTCTTGATATATTATGCGCCTATATCTGACATCCGAGTTAAAAGTTATCTCCATTTGAATTTCCCGAGAGCTTCCGTTGTTCAATTTCGAGCGTCTCTATATATTATGCGCCTGAATTAGACATGCGAGCTAAAAGTTATGACCATTTGAATTTCTCGAGAGCTTCCGTTGTTGAATTTCGAGCGTCTCTATATATTATACGCCAAAATCTGAACTCCGTGTGAAAACATATGACCATTTAGATTTCTCGAGAGGTTCCGTTGTTGAATTTTGAGCGTCTCGATATATTATGCGCCTGAATCGGACCTCCAAGTGAAAAGTTATGACCATTCGAATTTCTCGAGTGCTTCCGTTGTTCAATTTCGAGCGTCTCGATATATTATGCACCTGAATCAGACCTCCATGTGAAAAGTTATGACCATTTGAAATTCTCGAGAGGTTCTGTTGTTGAATTTCGAGCGTCTCGATATATTATGCGCATGAATCGGACCTCCAAGTGAAAAGTTATGACCATTTGAATTTCTAGAGAGCTTTCGTTGTTGAATTTCGAGCGTCTCTATATATTATACGCCAAAATCTGAACTCCGTGTGAAAACATATGACCATTTAGATTTCTCGAGAGGTTCCGTTGTTGAATTTCGAGCGTCTCGATATATTATGCGCCTGAATCGGACCTCCAAGTGAAAAGTTATGACCATTCGAATTTCTCGAGTGCTTCCGTTGTTCAATTTCGAGCGTCTTGATATATTATGCACCTGAATCAGACCTCCATGTGAAAAGTTATGATCATTTGAAATTCTCGAGAGGTTCCGTTGTTGAATTTCGAGCATCTCGATATATTATGCGCATGAATCGGACCTCCAAGTGAAAAGTTATGACCATTTGAATTTCTAGAGAGCTTTCGTTGTTCAATTTCGTGCGTCTCGATATATTATGCGCCTGAATCGGACTTCCGAGTGAACAATTATGACCATTTTAATTTCCTGGGAGCTTCTATTGTTCAATTTCGAGCGTCTCGATATATCATGCGTCTGAATTGGATCTCCGAGGGAAAAGTTATGACCATTTTAATTTCTCAAGAGCTTCTGTTGTTCAATTTCGACCGTCTCGATATATGATGCGCCTGAATTGGACCTCCAAGTGAAAAGTTATGACCATTTGAATTTCTAGAGAGCTTTCGATGTTCAATTTCGAGCGTCTCGATATATTATGCGCCTGAATCGGACCTCTGAGTTAAAAGTTATGACCATTTGAATTTCTCGGGAGCTTCCGTTTTTCAATTTCGAGCGTCTCGATATATTATGCGCCTGAATCGGTCCTCCGAGTGAAAAGTTATGACCATTAGAATTTCTCGAGAGCTTCCGTTGTTCAATTTCGAGCGTCTCGACATATTATGCGCCCGAATCGGACATCCGTGTGAAAAGTTATGACCATTCGAATTTCTCGAGAGCTTCTGTTATTCAATATCAAGTGTCTCGATATATTATGCGCCTGAATCGGACATCCGAGTTAAAGCTTATGACAATTTGAATTTCTCGATAGCTTCCGTCTTTCAATTTCGAGCGTCTCGATATATTATGCGCCCGAATCGGATTACCTTGTGAAAAGTTATGAATATTTAAATTTCTCGAGAGCTTCCGTTGTTCAATTTTTGGTGTCTTGATATATTATGCGCCTATATCTGACATCCGAGTTAAAAGTTATCTCCATTTGAATTTCCCGAGAGCTTCCGTTGTTCAATTTCGAGCGTCTCTATATATTATGCGCCTGAATTAGACATGCGAGCTAAAAGTTATGACCATTTGAATTTCTCGAGAGCTTCCGTTGTTGAATTTCGAGCGTCTCTATATATTATACGCCAAAATCTGAACTCCGTGTGAAAACATATGACCATTTAGATTTCTCGAGAGGTTCCGTTGTTGAATTTTGAGCGTCTCGATATATTATGCGCCTGAATCGGACCTCCAAGTGAAAAGTTATGACCATTCGAATTTCTCGAGTGCTTCCGTTGTTCAATTTCGAGCGTCTCGATATATTATGCACCTGAATCAGACCTCCATGTGAAAAGTTATGACCATTTGAAATTCTCGAGAGGTTCTGTTGTTGAATTTCGAGCGTCTCGATATATTATGCGCATGAATCGGACCTCCAAGTGAAAAGTTATGACCATTTGAATTTCTAGAGAGCTTTCGTTGTTGAATTTCGAGCGTCTCTATATATTATACGCCAAAATCTGAACTCCGTGTGAAAACATATGACCATTTAGATTTCTCGAGAGGTTCCGTTGTTGAATTTCGAGCGTCTCGATATATTATGCGCCTGAATCGGACCTCCAAGTGAAAAGTTATGACCATTCGAATTTCTCGAGTGCTTCCGTTGTTCAATTTCGAGCGTCTTGATATATTATGCACCTGAATCAGACCTCCATGTGAAAAGTTATGATCATTTGAAATTCTCGAGAGGTTCCGTTGTTGAATTTCGAGCATCTCGATATATTATGCGCATGAATCGGACCTCCAAGTGAAAAGTTATGACCATTTGAATTTCTAGAGAGCTTTCGTTGTTCAATTTCGTGCGTCTCGATATATTATGCGCCTGAATCGGACTTCCGAGTGAACAATTATGACCATTTTAATTTCCTGGGAGCTTCTATTGTTCAATTTCGAGCGTCTCGATATATCATGCGTCTGAATTGGATCTCCGAGGGAAAAGTTATGACCATTTTAATTTCTCAAGAGCTTCTGTTGTTCAATTTCGACCGTCTCGATATATGATGCGCCTGAATTGGACCTCCAAGTGAAAAGTTATGACCATTTGAATTTCTAGAGAGCTTTCGATGTTCAATTTCGAGCGTCTCGATATATTATGCGCCTGAATCGGACCTCTGAGTTAAAAGTTATGACCATTTGAATTTCTCGGGAGCTTCCGTTGTTCAATTTCGAGCGTCTCGATATATTATGCGCCTGAATCGGTCCTCCGAGTGAAAAGTTATGACCATTGGAATTTCTCGAGAGCTTCCGTTGTTCAATTTCGAGCGTCTCGACATATTATGCGCCCGAATCGGACATCCGTGTGAAAAGTTATGACCATTCGAATTTCTCGAGAGCTTCTGTTATTCAATATCAAGTGTCTCGATATATTATGCGCCTGAATCGGACATCCGAGTTAAAGCTTATGACAATTTGAATTTCTCGATAGCTTCCGTCTTTCAATTTCGAGCGTCTCGATATATTATGCGCCCGAATCGGATTACCTTGTGAAAAGTTATGAATATTTAAATTTCTCGAGAGCTTCCGTTGTTCAATTTTTGGTGTCTTGATATATTATGCGCCTATATCTGACATCCGAGTTAAAAGTTATCTCCATTTGAATTTCCCGAGAGCTTCCGTTGTTCAATTTCGAGCGTCTCTATATATTATGCGCCTGAATTAGACATGCGAGCTAAAAGTTATGACCATTTGAATTTCTCGAGAGCTTCCGTTGTTGAATTTCGAGCGTCTCTATATATTATACGCCAAAATCTGAACTCCGTGTGAAAACATATGACCATTTAGATTTCTCGAGAGGTTCCGTTGTTGAATTTCGAGCGTCTCGATATATTATGCGCCTGAATCGGACATCCAAGTGAAAAGTTATGACCATTCGAATTTCTCGAGTGCTTCTGTTGTTCAATTTCGAGGGTCTCGATATATATTATGCACCTGAATCAGACCTCCATGTGAAAAGTTATGATCATTTGAAATTCTCGAGAGGTTCCGTTGTTGAATTTCGAGCGTCTCGTTATATTATGCGCATGAATCGGACCTCCAAGTGAAAAGTTATGACCATTTGAATTTCTAGAGAGCTTTCGTTGTTCAATTTCGTGCGTCTCGATATATTATGCGCCTGAATCGGACCTCCGAGTGAACAATTATGACCATTTTAATTTCCTGGGAGCTTCTATTGTTCAATTTCGAGCGTCTCGATATATCATGCGCCTGAATTGGATCTCCGAGTGAAAAGTTATGACCATTTTAATTTTTCAAGAGCTTCTGTTGTTCAATTTCGACCGTCTCGATATATGATGCGCCTGAATTGGACCTCCAAGTGAAAAGTTATGACCATTTGAATTTCTAGAGAGCTTTCGATGTTCAATTCCGAGCGTCTCGATATATTGTGCGCCTGAATCGGACCTCTGAGTTAAAAGTTATGACCATTTGAATTTCTCAAGAGCTTTCGTTGTTTAATTTCGAGCGTCTCGATATATTATGCGCGTGAATCGGACCTCCGAGTGAAAAGTTATGACCATTTGAATTTCTCGAGAGCTTCCGTTGTTGAATTTCGAGCGTCTCTATATATTATACGCCAAAATCTGAACTCCGTGTGAAATCATATGACCATTTAGATTTCTCGAGAGGTTCCGTTGTTGAATTTTGAGCGTCTCGATATATTATGCGCCTGAATCGGACCTCCAAGTGAAAAGTTATGACCATTCGAATTTCTCGAGTGCTTCCGCTGTTCAATTTCGAGCGTCTCGATATATTATGCACCTGAATCAGACCTCCATGTGAAAAGTTATGACCATTTGAAATTCTCGAGAGGTTCTGTTGTTGAATTTCGAGCGTCTCGATATATTATGCGCATGAATCGGACCTCCAAGTGAAAAGTTATGACCATTTGAATTTCTAGAGAGCTTTCGTTGTTGAATTTCGAGCGTCTCTATATATTATACGCCAAAATCTGAACTCCGTGTGAAAACATATGACCATTTAGATTTCTCGAGAGGTTCCGTTGTTGAATTTCGAGCGTCTCGATATATTATGCGCCTGAATCGGACCTCCAAGTGAAAAGTTATGACCATTCGAATTTCTCGAGTGCTTCCGTTGTTCAATTTCGAGCGTCTTGATATATTATGCACCTGAATCAGACCTCCATGTGAAAAGTTATGATCATTTGAAATTCTCGAGAGGTTCCGTTGTTGAATTTCGAGCATCTCGATATATTATGCGCATGAATCGGACCTCCAAGTGAAAAGTTATGACCATTTGAATTTCTAGAGAGCTTTCGTTGTTCAATTTCGTGCGTCTCGATATATTATGCGCCTGAATCGGACTTCCGAGTGAACAATTATGACCATTTTAATTTCCTGGGAGCTTCTATTGTTCAATTTCGAGCGTCTCGATATATCATGCGTCTGAATTGGATCTCCGAGGGAAAAGTTATGACCATTTTAATTTCTCAAGAGCTTCTGTTGTTCAATTTCGACCGTCTCGATATATGATGCGCCTGAATTGGACCTCCAAGTGAAAAGTTATGACCATTTGAATTTCTAGAGAGCTTTCGATGTTCAATTTCGAGCGTCTCGATATATTATGCGCCTGAATCGGACCTCTGAGTTAAAAGTTATGACCATTTGAATTTCTCGGGAGCTTCCGTTGTTCAATTTCGAGCGTCTCGATATATTATGCGCCTGAATCGGTCCTCCGAGTGAAAAGTTATGACCATTGGAATTTCTCGAGAGCTTCCGTTGTTCAATTTCGAGCGTCTCGACATATTATGCGCCCGAATCGGACATCCGTGTGAAAAGTTATGACCATTCGAATTTCTCGAGAGCTTCTGTTATTCAATATCAAGTGTCTCGATATATTATGCGCCTGAATCGGACATCCGAGTTAAAGCTTATGACAATTTGAATTTCTCGATAGCTTCCGTCTTTCAATTTCGAGCGTCTCGATATATTATGCGCCCGAATCGGATTACCTTGTGAAAAGTTATGAATATTTAAATTTCTCGAGAGCTTCCGTTGTTCAATTTTTGGTGTCTTGATATATTATGCGCCTATATCTGACATCCGAGTTAAAAGTTATCTCCATTTGAATTTCCCGAGAGCTTCCGTTGTTCAATTTCGAGCGTCTCTATATATTATGCGCCTGAATTAGACATGCGAGCTAAAAGTTATGACCATTTGAATTTCTCGAGAGCTTCCGTTGTTGAATTTCGAGCGTCTCTATATATTATACGCCAAAATCTGAACTCCGTGTGAAAACATATGACCATTTAGATTTCTCGAGAGGTTCCGTTGTTGAATTTCGAGCGTCTCGATATATTATGCGCCTGAATCGGACATCCAAGTGAAAAGTTATGACCATTCGAATTTCTCGAGTGCTTCTGTTGTTCAATTTCGAGGGTCTCGATATATATTATGCACCTGAATCAGACCTCCATGTGAAAAGTTATGATCATTTGAAATTCTCGAGAGGTTCCGTTGTTGAATTTCGAGCGTCTCGTTATATTATGCGCATGAATCGGACCTCCAAGTGAAAAGTTATGACCATTTGAATTTCTAGAGAGCTTTCGTTGTTCAATTTCGTGCGTCTCGATATATTATGCGCCTGAATCGGACCTCCGAGTGAACAATTATGACCATTTTAATTTCCTGGGAGCTTCTATTGTTCAATTTCGAGCGTCTCGATATATCATGCGCCTGAATTGGATCTCCGAGTGAAAAGTTATGACCATTTTAATTTTTCAAGAGCTTCTGTTGTTCAATTTCGACCGTCTCGATATATGATGCGCCTGAATTGGACCTCCAAGTGAAAAGTTATGACCATTTGAATTTCTAGAGAGCTTTCGATGTTCAATTCCGAGCGTCTCGATATATTGTGCGCCTGAATCGGACCTCTGAGTTAAAAGTTATGACCATTTGAATTTCTCAAGAGCTTTCGTTGTTTAATTTCGAGCGTCTCGATATATTATGCGCGTGAATCGGACCTCCGAGTGAAAAGTTATGACCATTTGAATTTCTCGAGAGCTTCCGTTGTTGAATTTCGAGCGTCTCTATATATTATACGCCAAAATCTGAACTCCGTGTGAAATCATATGACCATTTAGATTTCTCGAGAGGTTCCGTTGTTGAATTTTGAGCGTCTCGATATATTATGCGCCTGAATCGGACCTCCAAGTGAAAAGTTATGACCATTCGAATTTCTCGAGTGCTTCCGCTGTTCAATTTCGAGCGTCTCGATATATTATGCACCTGAATCAGACCTCCATGTGAAAAGTTATGACCATTTGAAATTCTCGAGAGGTTCTGTTGTTGAATTTCGAGCGTCTCGATATATTATGCGCATGAATCGGACCTCCAAGTGAAAAGTTATGACCATTTGAATTTCTAGAGAGCTTTCGTTGTTGAATTTCGAGCGTCTCTATATATTATACGCCAAAATCTGAACTCCGTGTGAAAACATATGACCATTTAGATTTCTCGAGAGGTTCCGTTGTTGAATTTCGAGCGTCTCGATATATTATGCGCCTGAATCGGACCTCCAAGTGAAAAGTTATGACCATTCGAATTTCTCGAGTGCTTCCGTTGTTCAATTTCGAGCGTCTTGATATATTATGCACCTGAATCAGACCTCCATGTGAAAAGTTATGATCATTTGAAATTCTCGAGAGGTTCCGTTGTTGAATTTCGAGCATCTCGATATATTATGCGCATGAATCGGACCTCCAAGTGAAAAGTTATGACCATTTGAATTTCTAGAGAGCTTTCGTTGTTCAATTTCGTGCGTCTCGATATATTATGCGCCTGAATCGGACTTCCGAGTGAACAATTATGACCATTTTAATTTCCTGGGAGCTTCTATTGTTCAATTTCGAGCGTCTCGATATATCATGCGTCTGAATTGGATCTCCGAGGGAAAAGTTATGACCATTTTAATTTCTCAAGAGCTTCTGTTGTTCAATTTCGACCGTCTCGATATATGATGCGCCTGAATTGGACCTCCAAGTGAAAAGTTATGACCATTTGAATTTCTAGAGAGCTTTCGATGTTCAATTTCGAGCGTCTCGATATATTATGCGCCTGAATCGGACCTCTGAGTTAAAAGTTATGACCATTTGAATTTCTCGGGAGCTTCCGTTGTTCAATTTCGAGCGTCTCGATATATTATGCGCCTGAATCGGTCCTCCGAGTGAAAAGTTATGACCATTGGAATTTCTCGAGAGCTTCCGTTGTTCAATTTCGAGCGTCTCGACATATTATGCGCCCGAATCGGACATCCGTGTGAAAAGTTATGACCATTCGAATTTCTCGAGAGCTTCTGTTATTCAATATCAAGTGTCTCGATATATTATGCGCCTGAATCGGACATCCGAGTTAAAAGTTATGACCATTTGAATTTCTCGAGAGCTTCCGTTGTTCATTTTCGAGCATCTCGATATATTATACGCCAGAATCTGACATCCGAGTTAAAAGTTATGACCATTTGAATTTCTCGAGTGCTTCCGTTGTTCAGTTGCGAGCGTCTCGATATATTCTGTACCTGAATCGGACCTCCGAGTCAAAAGTTATGACCATTTGAATTTCTCGAGAGCTTCCGCCGTTGAATTCCGATTTCTCAATATATTATGCGCCTGAATCGGACCTCCGAGTTAAAAGGAATGACCATTTGAATTTCTCGAGTGCTTCCGTTGTTCAATTTCGAGCATCTCGATATATTATGCACCTGAATCAGACCTCCATGTGAAAAGTTATGAGCATTTGAATTTCTCGAGAGCTTCCGTTATTCGATTTTGAGCTTCTCGATATATTATGCGCTTGAATGGGACCTCCGTTGAAAAGTTATGACCATTTGAATTTCTCAAGAGCTTTCGTTGTTCAATTTTGAACATCTTGATATATTATGTGCCTGAATCGGACCTCCGAGTGAAAAGTTATGACCATTTGAATTTCTCGAGAGCTTTCTTTGTTTAATTTCGAGCGTCTCGATATATTATGCGCCTGAATCGGACCTCTGAGTGAAAAGTTATGACCAGTTTAATTTCTCGAGAGCTTCCGTTGTTCAATTTCGAGCGTTTCGATATATTATGGACCAGATCGGACTCCGAGTGAAAAGTTATGACCATTGAATTACTCAAGAGCTTTCGTTGTCAATTTCGAGCGTCTCGATATATTATGCACCTGAATCGGACTCCGAGTGAAAAGTTATGACCATTTGAATTTCTCTAGAGTTTCCGTTGTTCAATTTTGAGAGTCCCAATATATTATGCACCTGAATCGAACCTTCTAGTTAAAAGTTATGACCATTTGAATTTCTCGAGAGCTTCCGTTGTTCAATTTCGAGCGTCTCTATATATTATGCGCCTCAATCTGACATCCGAGTTAAAAGTATGACCATTTGAATTTCACGAGAGCTTCAGTTGTTCAATTTCGAGAGTCTCGATATATTATGCGCATGAATCGGACCTTCGTGTGAAAAGTTATGAACATTTATATTGCTCAAGAGCTTCCATTGTTCAATTTCGAGCGTCTCGATATATTGTGCGCCTGAATCGGACCTCCGAGTTAAAAGTTATGACCATTCGAGTTTCACAAGAGCTTCCGTTGTTCAATTTTGAGCGTCTAGATATATTATGCACCTGAATCTGACCTCCGAGTGAAAAGTTATGACCATTTGAAATTCTCGAGAGCTTCCGTTTTTCAATTTTGAGCATCTCGACATATTATGCGCCTGAATCGGTCCTCCGAGTGAAAAGTTATGACCATTGGAATTTCTCGAGAGCTTCCGTTGTTCAATTTCGAGCGTCTCTATATATTATGCGCCTGAATCAGACATGCGAGCTAAAAGTTATGACCATTCGAATTTCTCGAGAGCTTCTGTTGTTCAATATCAAGCGTCTCGATATATTATTTGCCTGAATCGGACCTCCAAGTGAAAAGTTATGACCATTTGAATTTCTAGAGAGCTTTCGATGTTCAATTTCGAGCGTCTCGATATATTATGCGCCTGAATCGGACCTCTGAGTTAAAAGTTATGACCATTTGAATTTCTCGGGAGCTTCCGTTTTTCAATTTCGAGCGTCTCGATATATTATGCGCCTGAATCGGTCCTCCGAGTGAAAAGTTATGACCATTGGAATTTCTCGAGAGCTTCCGTTGTTCAATTTCGAGCGTCTCGACATATTATGCGCCCGAATCGGACATCCGTGTGAAAAGTTATGACCATTCGAATTTCTCGAGAGCTTCTGTTATTCAATATCAAGTGTCTCGATATATTATGCGCCTGAATCGGACATCCGAGTTAAAGCTTATGACAATTTGAATTTCTCGATAGCTTCCGTCTTTCAATTTCGAGCGTCTCGATATATTATGCGCCCGAATCGGATTACCTTGTGAAAAGTTATGAATATTTAAATTTCTCGAGAGCTTCCGTTGTTCAATTTTTGGTGTCTTGATATATTATGCGCCTATATCTGACATCCGAGTTAAAAGTTATCTCCATTTGAATTTCCCGAGAGCTTCCGTTGTTCAATTTCGAGCGTCTCTAAATATTATGCGCCTGAATTAGACATGCGAGCTAAAAGTTATGACCATTTGAATTTCTCGAGAGCTTCCGTTGTTGAATTTCGAGCATCTCTATATATTATACGCCAAAATCTGAACTCCGTGTGAAAACATATGACCATTTAGATTTCTCGAGAGGTTCCGTTGTTGAATTTCGAGCGTCTCGATATATTATGCGCCTGAATCGGACATCCAAGTGAAAAGTTATGACCATTCGAATTTCTCGAGTGCTTCTGTTGTTCAATTTCGAGGGTCTCGATATATATTATGCACCTGAATCAGACCTCCATGTGAAAAGTTATGATCATTTGAAATTCTCGAGAGGTTCCGTTGTTGAATTTCGAGCGTCTCGTTATATTATGCGCATGAATCGGACCTCCAAGTGAAAAGTTATGACCATTTGAATTTCTAGAGAGCTTTCGTTGTTCAATTTCGTGCGTCTCGATATATTATGCGCCCGAATCGGACCTCCGAGTGAACAATTATGACCATTTTAATTTCCTGGGAGCTTCTATTGTTCAATTTCGAGCGTCTCGATATATCATGCGCCTGAATTGGATCTCCGAGTGAAAAGTTATGACCATTTTAATTTTTCAAGAGCTTCTGTTGTTCAATTTCGACCGTCTCGATATATGATGCGCCTGAATTGGACCTCCAAGTGAAAAGTTATGACCATTTGAATTTCTAGAGAGCTTTCGATGTTCAATTCCGAGCGTCTCGATATATTGTGCGCCTGAATCGGACCTCTGAGTTAAAAGTTATGACCATTTGAATTTCTCAAGAGCTTTCGTTGTTTAATTTCGAGCGTCTCGATATATTATGCGCGTGAATCGGACCTCCGAGTGAAAAGTTATGACCATTTGAATTTCTCGAGAGCTTCCGTTGTTGAATTTCGAGCGTCTCTATATATTATACGCCAAAATCTGAACTCCGTGTGAAATCATATGACCATTTAGATTTCTCGAGAGGTTCCGTTGTTGAATTTTGAGCGTCTCGATATATTATGCGCCTGAATCGGACCTCCAAGTGAAAAGTTATGACCATTCGAATTTCTCGAGTGCTTCCGTTGTTCAATTTCGAGCGTCTCGATATATTATGCACCTGAATCAGACCTCCATGTGAAAAGTTATGACCATTTGAAATTCTCGAGAGGTTCTGTTGTTGAATTTCGAGCGTCTCGATATATTATGCGCATGAATCGGACCTCCAAGTGAAAAGTTATGACCATTTGAATTTCTAGAGAGCTTTCGTTGTTCAATTTCGTGCGTCTCGATATATTATGCGCCTGAATCGGACTTCCGAGTGAACAATTATGACCATTTTAATTTCCTGGGAGCTTCTATTGTTCAATTTCGAGCGTCTCGATATATCATGCGCCTGAATTGGATCTCCGAGTTAAAAGTTATGACCATTTTAATTTCTCAAGAGCTTCTGTTGTTCAATTTCGACCGCCTCGATATATGATGCGCCTGAATTGGACCTCCAAGTGAAAAGTTAAGACCATTTGAAATTCTCGAGAGGTTCTGTTGTTGAATTTCGAGCGTCTCGATATATTATGCGCCTATATCTGACATCCGAGTTAAAAGTTATGTCCATTTGAATTTCCCGAGAGCTTCCGTTGTTCATTATCAAGCGTCTCGATATATTATGCGCCTGAATCGGACATCCGAGTTAAAACTTATGACAATTTGAATTTCTCGAGAGCTTCCGTCTTTCAATTTCGAGCGTCTCGTATATTATGCGCCCGAATCGGATTTCCTTGTGAAAAGTTATGAATATTTAAATTTCTCGAGAGCTTCCGTTGTTCAATTTCTAGTGTCTTGATATATTATGCGCCTATATCTGACATCCGAGTTAAAAGTTATGTCCATTTGAATTTCCCGAGAGCTTCCGTTGTTCAATTTCGAGCGTCTCTATATATTATGCGCCTGAATCAGACATGCGAGCTAAAAGTTATGACCATTTGAATTTCTCGAGAGCTTACGTTGTTGAATTTCGAGCGTCTCTATATATTATACGCCAAAATCCGAACTCCGTGTGAAAACATATGACCATTTAGATTTCTCGAGAGGTTCCGTTGTTGAATTTCGAGCGTCTCGATATATTATGCGCCTGAATCGGACCTCCAAGTGAAAAGTTATGACCATTCGAATTTCTCGAGTGCTTCCGTTGTTCAATTTCGAGCGTCTTGATATATTATTCACCTGAATCAGACCTCCATGTGAAAAGTTATGATCATTTGAAATTCTCGAGAGGTTCCGTTGTTGAATTTCGAGCGTCTCGATATATTATGCGCATGAATCGGACCTCCAAGTGAAAAGTTATGACCATTTGAATTTCTAGAGAGCTTTCGTTGTTCAATTTCGTGCGTCTCGATATATTATGCGCCTGAATCGGACTTCCGAGTGAACAATTATGACTATTTTACTTTCCTGGGAGCTTCTATTCTTCAATTTCGAGCGTCTCGATATATCATGCGTCTGAATTCGATCTCCGAGTGAAAAGTTATGACCATTTTAATTTCTCAAGAGCTTCTGTTGTTCAATTTCGACCGTCTCGATATATGATGCGCCAGAATTGGACCTCCAAGTGAAAAGTTATGACCATTTGAATTTCTAGAGAGCTTTCGATGTTCAATTTCGAGCGTCTCGATATATTATGCGCCTGAATCGGACCTCTGAGTTAAAAGTTATGACCATTTGAATTTCTCGGGAGCTTCCGTTGTTCAATTTCGAGCGTCTCGATATATTATGCGCCTGAATCGGTCCTCCGAGTGAAAAGTTATGACCATTGGAATTTCTCGAGAGCTTCCGTTTTTCAATTTCTAGTGTCTTGATATATTATGCGCCTATATCTGACATCCGAGTTAAAAGTTATGACCATTTGAATTTCTCGAGAGCTTCCGTTGTTCAATTTCGAGCGTCTCGACATATTATGCGCCCGAATCGGACATCCGTGTGAAAAGTTATGACCATTCGAATTTCTCGAGAGCTTCTGTTATTCAATATCAAGCGTCTCGATATATTATGCGCCTGAATCGGACATCCGAGTTAAAACTTATGACAATTTGAATTTCTCGAGAGCTTCCGTCTTTCAATTTCGAGCGTCTCGATATATTATGCGCCCGAATCGGATTACCTTGTGAAAAGTTATGAATATTTAAATTTCTCGAGAGCTTCCGTTGTTCAATTTCTAGTGTCTTGATATATTATGCGCCTATATCTGACATCCGAGTTAAAAGTTATGACCATTTGAATTTCTCGAGAGCTTCCGTTGTTCAATTTCGAGCGTCTCAATATATTATACGCCAGAATCTGACATCCGAGTTAAAAGTTATGACCATTTGAATTTCTCGAGTGCTTCCGTTGTTCAGTTGCGAGCGTCTCGATATATTCTACACCTGAATCGGACCTCCGAGTGAAAAGTTATGACCATTTAAATTTCTCGAGAGCTTCCGCCGTTGAATTCCGATTTCTCAATATATTATGCGCCTGAATCGGACCTCCGAGTTAAAAGGTATGACCATTTGAATTTCTCGAGTGCTTCCGTTGTTCAATTTCGAGCATCTCGATATATTCTACACCTGAATCGGACCTCCGAGTGAAAAGTTATGACCATTTAAATTTCTCGAGAGCTTCCGCCGTTGAATTCCGATTTCTCAATATATTATGCGCCTGAATCGGACCTCCGAGTTAAAAGGTATGACCATTTGAATTTCTCGAGTGCTTCCGTTGTTCAATTTCGAGCATCTCGATATATTATGCACCTGAATCAGACCTCCATGTGAAAAGTTATGAGCATTTGAATTTCTCGAGAGGTTCCGTTGTTGAATTTCGAGCGTCTCGATATATTATGCGCCTGAATCGGACCTCCAAGTGAAAAGTTATGACCATTCGAATTTCTCGAGTGCTTCCGTTGTTCAATTTCGAGCGTCTTGATATATTATTCACCTGAATCAGACCTCCATGTGAAAAGTTATGATCATTTGAAATTCTCGAGAGGTTCCGTTGTTGAATTTCGAGCGTCTCGATATATTATGCGCATGAATCGGACCTCCAAGTGAAAAGTTATGACCATTTGAATTTCTAGAGAGCTTTCGTTGTTCAATTTCGTGCGTCTCGATATATTATGCGCCTGAATCGGACTTCCGAGTGAACAATTATGACTATTTTACTTTCCTGGGAGCTTCTATTCTTCAATTTCGAGCGTCTCGATATATCATGCGTCTGAATTCGATCTCCGAGTGAAAAGTTATGACCATTTTAATTTCTCAAGAGCTTCTGTTGTTCAATTTCGACCGTCTCGATATATGATGCGCCAGAATTGGACCTCCAAGTGAAAAGTTATGACCATTTGAATTTCTAGAGAGCTTTCGATGTTCAATTTCGAGCGTCTCGATATATTATGCGCCTGAATCGGACCTCTGAGTTAAAAGTTATGACCATTTGAATTTCTCGGGAGCTTCCGTTGTTCAATTTCGAGCGTCTCGATATATTATGCGCCTGAATCGGTCCTCCGAGTGAAAAGTTATGACCATTGGAATTTCTCGAGAGCTTCCGTTTTTCAATTTCTAGTGTCTTGATATATTATGCGCCTATATCTGACATCCGAGTTAAAAGTTATGACCATTTGAATTTCTCGAGAGCTTCCGTTGTTCAATTTCGAGCGTCTCGACATATTATGCGCCCGAATCGGACATCCGTGTGAAAAGTTATGACCATTCGAATTTCTCGAGAGCTTCTGTTATTCAATATCAAGCGTCTCGATATATTATGCGCTTGAATCGGACATCCGAGTTAAAACTTATGACAATTTGAATTTCTCGAGAGCTTCCGTCTTTCAATTTCGAGCGTCTCGATATATTATGCGCCCGAATCGGATTACCTTGTGAAAAGTTATGAATATTTAAATTTCTCGAGAGCTTCCGTTGTTCAATTTCTAGTGTCTTGATATATTATGCGCCTATATCTGACATCCGAGTTAAAAGTTATGACCATTTGAATTTCTCGAGAGCTTCCGTTGTTCAATTTCGAGCGTCTCAATATATTATACGCCAGAATCTGACATCCGAGTTAAAAGTTATGACCATTTGAATTTCTCGAGTGCTTCCGTTGTTCAGTTGCGAGCGTCTCGATATATTCTACACCTGAATCGGACCTCCGAGTGAAAAGTTATGACCATTTAAATTTCTCGAGAGCTTCCGCCGTTGAATTCCGATTTCTCAATATATTATGCGCCTGAATCGGACCTCCGAGTTAAAAGGTATGACCATTTGAATTTCTCGAGTGCTTCCGTTGTTCAATTTCGAGCATCTCGATATATTCTACACCTGAATCGGACCTCCGAGTGAAAAGTTATGACCATTTAAATTTCTCGAGAGCTTCCGCCGTTGAATTCCGATTTCTCAATATATTATGCGCCTGAATCGGACCTCCGAGTTAAAAGGTATGACCATTTGAATTTCTCGAGTGCTTCCGTTGTTCAATTTCGAGCATCTCGATATATTCTACACCTGAATCGGACCTCCGAGTGAAAAGTTATGACCATTTAAATTTCTCGAGAGCTTCCGCCGTTGAATTCCGATTTCTCAATATATTATGCGCCTGAATCGGACCTCCGAGTTAAAAGGTATGACCATTTGAATTTCTCGAGTGCTTCCGTTGTTCAATTTCGAGCATCTCGATATATTATGCACCTGAATCAGACCTCCATGTGAAAAGTTATGAGCATTTGAATTTCTCGAGAGGTTCCGTTGTTGAATTTCGAGCGTCTCGATATATTATGCGCCTGAATCGGACCTCCAAGTGAAAAGTTATGACCATTCGAATTTCTCGAGTGCTTCCGTTGTTCAATTTCGAGCGTCTTGATATATTATTCACCTGAATCAGACCTCCATGTGAAAAGTTATGATCATTTGAAATTCTCGAGAGGTTCCGTTGTTGAATTTCGAGCGTCTCGATATATTATGCGCATGAATCGGACCTCCAAGTGAAAAGTTATGACCATTTGAATTTCTAGAGAGCTTTCGTTGTTCAATTTCGTGCGTCTCGATATATTATGCGCCTGAATCGGACTTCCGAGTGAACAATTATGACTATTTTACTTTCCTGGGAGCTTCTATTCTTCAATTTCGAGCGTCTCGATATATCATGCGTCTGAATTCGATCTCCGAGTGAAAAGTTATGACCATTTTAATTTCTCAAGAGCTTCTGTTGTTCAATTTCGACCGTCTCGATATATGATGCGCCAGAATTGGACCTCCAAGTGAAAAGTTATGACCATTTGAATTTCTAGAGAGCTTTCGATGTTCAATTTCGAGCGTCTCGATATATTATGCGCCTGAATCGGACCTCTGAGTTAAAAGTTATGACCATTTGAATTTCTCGGGAGCTTCCGTTGTTCAATTTCGAGCGTCTCGATATATTATGCGCCTGAATCGGTCCTCCGAGTGAAAAGTTATGACCATTGGAATTTCTCGAGAGCTTCCGTTTTTCAATTTCTAGTGTCTTGATATATTATGCGCCTATATCTGACATCCGAGTTAAAAGTTATGACCATTTGAATTTCTCGAGAGCTTCCGTTGTTCAATTTCGAGCGTCTCGACATATTATGCGCCCGAATCGGACATCCGTGTGAAAAGTTATGACCATTCGAATTTCTCGAGAGCTTCTGTTATTCAATATCAAGCGTCTCGATATATTATGCGCCTGAATCGGACATCCGAGTTAAAACTTATGACAATTTGAATTTCTCGAGAGCTTCCGTCTTTCAATTTCGAGCGTCTCGATATATTATGCGCCCGAATCGGATTACCTTGTGAAAAGTTATGAATATTTAAATTTCTCGAGAGCTTCCGTTGTTCAATTTCTAGTGTCTTGATATATTATGCGCCTATATCTGACATCCGAGTTAAAAGTTATGACCATTTGAATTTCTCGAGAGCTTCCGTTGTTCAATTTCGAGCGTCTCAATATATTATACGCCAGAATCTGACATCCGAGTTAAAAGTTATGACCATTTGAATTTCTCGAGTGCTTCCGTTGTTCAGTTGCGAGCGTCTCGATATATTCTACACCTGAATCGGACCTCCGAGTGAAAAGTTATGACCATTTAAATTTCTCGAGAGCTTCCGCCGTTGAATTCCGATTTCTCAATATATTATGCGCCTGAATCGGACCTCCGAGTTAAAAGGTATGACCATTTGAATTTCTCGAGTGCTTCCGTTGTTCAATTTCGAGCATCTCGATATATTCTACACCTGAATCGGACCTCCGAGTGAAAAGTTATGACCATTTAAATTTCTCGAGAGCTTCCGCCGTTGAATTCCGATTTCTCAATATATTATGCGCCTGAATCGGACCTCCGAGTTAAAAGGTATGACCATTTGAATTTCTCGAGTGCTTCCGTTGTTCAATTTCGAGCATCTCGATATATTATGCACCTGAATCAGACCTCCATGTGAAAAGTTATGAGCATTTGAATTTCTCGAGAGCTTCCGTTATTGAATTTCGAGCGTCTCTATATATTATGCGCCTGAATCGAACCTCCGAGTTAAAAGTTATGAACATTTAAATTTCTTGAGTGCTTCCGTTGTTCAATTTCGAGCGTGTCGACATAGTATGCAACAGAATCAGACCTCCGAGTCAAAAGTTATGACCATTTGAATTTCTCGAGAGCTTCCGTTATTCGATTTTGAGCTTCTCGATATATTATGCGCTTGAATGGGACCTCCGTTGAAAAGTTATGACCATTTGAATTTCTCAAGAGCTTTCGTTGTTCAATTTCGAACGTCTTGATATATTATGTGCCTGAATCCGACCTCCGAGTGAAAAGTTATAACCATTTGAATTTCTCGAGAGCTTTCGTTGTTTAATTTCGAGCGTCTCGATATATTATGCGCCTGAATCGGACCTCTGAGTGAAAAGTTATGACCAGTTTAATTTCTCGAGAGCTTCCGTTGTTCAATTTCGAGCGTCTCGATATATTATGGACCAGAATCGGACATCCGAGTGAAAAGTTATGACCATTGGAATTACTCAAGAGCTTTCGTTGCTCAATTTCGAGCGTCTCGATATATTATGCACCTGAATCGGACATCCGAGTGAAAAGTTATGACCATTTGAATTTCTCTAGAGCTTCCGTTGTTCAATTTTGAGTGTCCCAACATATTATGCACCTGAATCGAACCTTCTAGTTAAAAGTTATGACCATTTGAATTTCTCGAGAGCTTCCGTTGTTCAATTTCGAGCGTCTCTATATATTATGCGCCTCAATCTGACATCCGAGTTAAAAGTATGACCATTTGAATTTCACGAGAGCTTCCGTTGTTAAATTTCGAGAGTCTCGATATATTATGCGCATGAATCGGACCTTCGTGTGAAAAGTTATGAACATTTATATTGCTCAAGAGCTTCCATTGTTCAATTTCGAGCGTCTCGATATATTGTGCGCCTGAATCGGACCTCCGAGTTAAAAGTTATGACCATTCGAGTTTCACAAGAGCTTCCGTTGTTCAATTTCGAGCGTCTAGATATATTATGCACCTGAATCTGACCTCCGAGTGAAAAGTTATGACCATTTGAAATTCTCGAGAGCTTCCGTTGTTCAATTTTGAGCATCTCGACATATTATGCGCCTTAATCGGACCTCCGAGTGCAAAGTTATGACCATTTGAATTTCTCGAGAGCTTCCGTTGTTGAATTTCGAGCGTCTCGATATATTGTGCGCCTGAATCGGACCTCCGAGTTAAAAGTTATGACCATTTGAGTTGCACAAGAGCTTCCGTTGTTCAATTTCGAGCGTCTAGATATATTATGCACCTGAATCTGACCTCCGAGTGAAAAGTTATGACCATTTGAAATTCTCGAGAGCCTCCGTTGCTATATTTCGAGCGTCTCGATATATTATGCACCTGCATCGGACATCCGAGTGAAAAGTTATGACCATTTGACTTTCTCTAGAGCTTCCGTTGTTCAATTTTGAGTGTCCCAATATATTATACACCTGAATCGAACCTCCGAGTCAAAAGTTATGACCATTTGAATTTCTCGAGAGTTTCCGTTATTCGATTTTGAGCTTCTCGATATATTATGCGCTTGAATGGGACCTCCGTTGAAAAGTTATGACCATTTGAATTTTTCAAGAGCTTTCGTTGTTCAATTTCGAACGTCTTGATATATTATGCGCCTGAATCGGACCTCCGAGTGAAAAGTTATGACCATTTGAATTTCTCGAGAGCTTTCGTTGTTTAATTTCGAGCGTCTCGATATATTATGCGCCTGAATCGGACCTCCGAGTGAAAAGTTATGACCATTTTAATTTCTCGAGAGCTTCCGTTGTTCAATTTCGAGCGTCTCAATATATTATGCGCCTGAATCGGACCTCCAAGTGAAAAGTTATGACCATTTCAATTTCAAGAGAGCATTCGATGTTCAATTTCGAGCGTCTCGATATATTATGCGCCTGAATCGGAACTTTGAGTTAAAAGTTATGACCATTTGAATTTCTCGAGAGCTTCCGTTGTTCAATTTCGAGCGTCTCGATATATTATGCGCCTGAATCGGTCCTCCGAGTGAAAAGTTATGACCATTGGAATTTCTCGAGAGCTTCCGCTGTTCAATTTCGAGCGTCTCGATATATTATGCGCCTGAATCGGTCCTCCGAGTGAAAAGTTATGACCATTCGAATTTCTCGAGAGCTTCTGTTGTTCAATATCAAGCGTCTCGATATATTATGCGCCTGAATCGGACATCTGAGTTAAAACTTATGACAATTTGAATTTCTCGAGAGCTTCCGTCTTTCAATTTCGAGCGTCTCGATATATTATGCGCCCGAATCGGATTACCTTGTGAAAAGTTATGACCATTTGAAATTCTCGAGAGCTTCCGTTGTTCAATTTTGAGCATCTCGACATATTATGCGCCTGAATCGGACCTCCGAGTGAAAAGTTATGACCATTGGAATTTCTCGAGGGCTTCCGTTGTTCAATTTCGAGCGTCTCGACATATTATGCGCCCGAATCGGACATCCGTGTGAAAAGTTATGACCATTCGAATTTCTCGAGAGCTTCTGTTGTTCAATATCAAGCGTCTCGATATATTATGCGCCTGAATCGGACATCCGAGTTAGAACTTATGACAATTTGAATTTCACGAGAGCTTCCGTCTTTCAATTTCGAGCGTCTCGATATATTATGCGCCCGAATCGGATTACCTTGTGAAAAGTTATGACCATTTAAAATTCTCGAGAGCTTCCGTTGTTCAATTCTGAGCATCTCGACATATTATGCGCCTGAATCGGACCTCCGAGTGAAAAGTTATGACCATTTGAATTTCTCGAAAGCTTCCGTTGTTGAATTTCGAGCGTCTCGATATATTATGCGCCTGAATCGGACCTCCGAGTGAAAAGTTATGGCCATTTGAATTTCTCGAGAGCTTCC
>NW_021144213.1:0-15963 GCF_004193775.1 Glycine soja
GATTCCTCCATTCTCCAATGTGTTCTTCACCGTCAAGAGCGACCTCTTGACTTGGAAATGTGATCTTTGTTATTTTCCCGATTGGATCCTCATTCTCCAATGTGTTCTTCACCGTCAAGAGCGGACCCTCTTGACTGGGAAAATGTGATATTTGTTATTTTCCCGATTGGATTCCTCCATTCTCCAATGTGTTCTTCACCGTCAAGAGCGGACCCTCTTGACTGGGAAATGTGATCTTTTGTTATTTTCCCGATTGGATTCCTTCCATTCTCCAATGTGTTCTTCACCGTCAAGAGCGGACCCTCTTGACTGGGAAATGTGATCTTTGTTATTTTCCCACTTGGATTCCTCCATTCTCCAATGTGTTCTTCACCGTCAAGAGCGGACCCTCTTGACTGGGAAATATGATCTTTGTTATTTCCCGATTGAATCCTCCATTCTCCAAGTGTTCTTCACCGTCAAGAGCGGACCCTCTTGATGGGAATGTGATCTTTGTTATTTTCCCGATTGGATTCCTCATTCTCCAATGTGTTCACCGTCAAGAGCGGACCCTCTTGACTGGGAAATGTGATTTTGTTATTTTCCCGATT
Source organism: Glycine soja (assembly GCF_004193775.1). Classification (NCBI taxonomy): domain Eukaryota; kingdom Viridiplantae; phylum Streptophyta; class Magnoliopsida; order Fabales; family Fabaceae; genus Glycine; species Glycine soja. The sequence continues at coordinate 591 of NW_021144213.1, forward strand.
GGATTTCTCCATTCTCCAAAGTGTCTTCACCGTCAAGAGCGGACCCTCATGACTGGGAAATGTGATCTTTGTTATTTTCCCGATTGAATCCTCTATTCTCCAATGTGGTCTTCACCGTCAAGAGCGGCTCTTGACTGGGAAATGTGATCTTTGTTATTTTCCCGATTGGATTCCTCCATTCTCCAATGTGTTCTTCACCGTCAAGACGGACCCTCTTGACTGGGAAATGTGATTTTGTTATTTTCCCGATTGGATCCTCCATTCTCCAATGTGTTCTTCACCGTCAAGAGCGGACCTCTTGACTGGGAAATGTGATCTTTGTTATTTTCCCGATTGGATTCTCCATTCTCCAAGTGTTCTTCACCGTCAAGAGCGGACCTCTTGACTGGGAAATGTGATCTTTGTTATTTTCCCGATTGGATCCTCCATTCTCCAATGTGTTCTTCACCGTCAAGAGCGGACCCTCTTGACTGGTTAATGTGATATTTGTTATTTTCCCGATTGCAGCCTCCATTCTCCAGTGTGTTCTTCACAGTCACGAGCAGACCCTCCTGACTGGGAAATGTGATCTTTGTTATTTTCCCGATTGGATTCCTCCATTCTCCAATGTGTTCTTCACCGTCAAGAGCGGACCCTCTTGACTGGGAAATGTGATCTTTGTTATTTTCCCGATTGGATTCTCCATTCTCCAATGTGTTCTTCACCGTCAAGAGCGGACCCTCTTGACTGGGAAATGTGATTTTGTTATTTTCCCGATTGGATTCCTCCATTCTCCAATGTGTTCTTCACCGTCAAGAGCGGACCCTCTTGACTGGGAAATGTGATCTTTGTTATTTTCCCGATTGGATCCTCCATTCTCCAATGTGTTCTTCACCGTCAAGAGCGGACCCTCTTGACTGGGAAATGTGATTTTGTTATTTTCCCGATTGGATTCCTCCATTCTCCAATGTGTTCTTCACCGTCAAGAGCGGACCCTCTTGACTGGGAAATGTGATCTTTGTTATTTTCCCGATTGGATTCCTCCATTCTCCAATGTGTTCTTCACCGTCAAGAGCGGACCCTCTGACTGGGAAATGTGATCTTTGTTATTTTCCCGATTGGATTCTCCATTCTCCAATGTGTTCTTCACCGTCAAGAGCGGACCCTCTTGACTGGGAAATGTGATTTTGTTATTTTCCCGATTGGATTCCTCCATTCTCCAATGTGTTCTTCACCGTCAAGAGCGGACCCTCTTGACTGGGAAATGTGATCTTTGTTATTTTCCCGATTGGATCCTCCATTCTCCAATGTGTTCTTCACCGTCAAGAGCGGACCCTCTTGACTGGGAAATGTGATTTTGTTATTTTCCCGATTGGATTCCTCCATTCTCCAATGTGTTCTTCACCGTCAAGAGCGGACCCTCTGACTGGGAAATGTGATCTTTGTTATTTTCCCGATTGGATTCCTCCATTCTCCAATGTGTTCTTCACCGTCAAGAGCGGACCCTCTTGACTGGGAAATGTGATCTTTGTTATTTTCCCGATTGAATCCTCCATTCTCCAATGTGTTCTTCACCGTCAAGAGCGGACCCTCTTGACTGGGAAATGTGATCTTTGTTATTTTCCCGATTGAATCCTCCATTCTCCAATGTGTTCTTCACCGTCAAGAGCGGACCCTCTTGACTGGGAAATGTGATCTTTGTTATTTTCCCGATTGGATTCCTCCATTCTCCAATGTGTTCTTCACCGTCAAGAGCGGACCCTCTTGACTGGGAAATGTGATCTTTGTTATTTTCCCGATTGGATTCCTCCATTCTCCAATGTGTTCTTCACCGTCAAGAGCGGACCCTCTTGACTGGGAAATGTGATCTTTGTTATTTTCCCGATTGGATTCCTCCATTCTCCAATGTGTTCTTCACCGTCAAGAGCGGACCCTCTTGACTGGGAAATGTGATCTTTGTTATTTTCCCGATTGGATTCCTCCATTCTCCAATGTGTTCTTCACCGTCAAGAGCGGACCCTCTTGACTGGGAAATGTGATCTTTGTTATTTTCCCGATTGGATTCCTCCATTCTCCAATGTGTTCTTCACCGTCAAGAGCGGACCCTCTTGACTGGGAAATGTGATCTTTGTTATTTTCCCGATTGGATTCCTCCATTCTCCAATGTGTTCTTCACCGTCAAGAGCGGACCCTCTTGACTGGGAAATGTGATCTTTGTTATTTTCCCGATTGGATTCCTCCATTCTCCAATGTGTTCTTCACCGTCAAGAGCGGACCCTCTTGACTGGGAAATGTGATCTTTGTTATTTTCCCGATTGGATTCCTCCATTCTCCAATGTGTTCTTCACCGTCAAGAGCGGACCCTCTTGACTGGGAAATGTGATCTTTGTTATTTTCCCGATTGGATTCCTCCATTCTCCAATGTGTTCTTCACCGTCAAGAGCGGACCCTCTTGACTGGGAAATGTGATCTTTGTTATTTTCCCGATTGGATTCCTCCATTCTCCAATGTGTTCTTCACCGTCAAGAGCGGACCCTCTTGACTGGGAAATGTGATCTTTGTTATTTTCCCGATTGGATTCCTCCATTCTCCAATGTGTTCTTCACCGTCAAGAGCGGACCCTCTTGACTGGGAAATGTGATCTTTGTTATTTTCCCGATTGGATTCCTCCATTCTCCAATGTGTTCTTCACCGTCAAGAGCGACCCTCTTGACTGGGAAATGTGATCTTTGTTATTTTCCCGATTGGATCCTCCATTCTCCAATGTGTTCTTCACCGTCAAGAGCGGACCCTCTTGACTGGGAAATGTGATCTTTGTTATTTTCCCGATTGGATTCCTCCATTCTCCAATGTGTTCTTCACCGTCAAGAGCGGACCCTCTTGACTGGGAAATGTGATCTTTGTTATTTTCCCGATTGGATTCCTCCATTCTCCAATGTGTTCTTCACCGTCAAGAGCGGACCCTCTTGACTGGGAAATGTGATCTTTGTTATTTTCCCGATTGGATTCCTCCATTCTCCAATGTGTTCTTCACCGTCAAGAGCGGACCCTCTTGACTGGGAAATGTGATCTTTGTTATTTTCCCGATTGGATTCCTCCATTCTCCAATGTGTTCTTCACCGTCAAGAGCGGACCCTCTTGACTGGGAAATGTGATCTTTGTTATTTTCCCGATTGGATTCCTCCATTCTCCAATGTGTTCTTCACCGTCAAGAGCGGACCCTCTTGACTGGGAAATGTGATCTTTGTTATTTTCCCGATTGGATTCCTCCATTCTCCAATGTGTTCTTCACCGTCAAGAGCGGACCCTCTTGACTGGGAAATGTGATCTTTGTTATTTTCCCGATTGGATTCCTCCATTCTCCAATGTGTTCTTCACCGTCAAGAGCGGACCCTCTTGACTGGGAAATGTGATCTTTGTTATTTTCCCGATTGGATTCCTCCATTCTCCAATGTGTTCTTCACCGTCAAGAGCGGACCCTCTTGACTGGGAAATGTGATCTTTGTTATTTTCCCGATTGGATTCCTCCATTCTCCAATGTGTTCTTCACCGTCAAGAGCGGACCCTCTTGACTGGGAAATGTGATCTTTGTTATTTTCCCGATTGGATTCCTCCATTCTCCAATGTGTTCTTCACCGTCAAGAGCGGACCCTCTTGACTGGGAAATGTGATCTTTGTTATTTTCCCGATTGGATTCCTCCATTCTCCAATGTGTTCTTCACCGTCAAGAGCGGACCCTCTTGACTGGGAAATGTGATCTTTGTTATTTTCCCGATTGGATTCCTCCATTCTCCAATGTGTTCTTCACCGTCAAGAGCGGACCCTCTTGACTGGGAAATGTGATCTTTGTTATTTTCCCGATTGGATTCCTCCATTCTCCAATGTGTTCTTCACCGTCAAGAGCGGACCCTCTTGACTGGGAAATGTGATCTTTGTTATTTTCCCGATTGGATTCCTCCATTCTCCAATGTGTTCTTCACCGTCAAGAGCGGACCCTCTTGACTGGGAAATGTGATCTTTGTTATTTTCCCGATTGGATTCCTCCATTCTCCAATGTGTTCTTCACCGTCAAGAGCGGACCCTCTTGACTGGGAAATGTGATCTTTGTTATTTTCCCGATTGGATTCCTCCATTCTCCAATGTGTTCTTCACCGTCAAGAGCGGACCCTCTTGACTGGGAAATGTGATCTTTGTTATTTTCCCGATTGGATTCCTCCATTCTCCAATGTGTTCTTCACCGTCAAGAGCGGACCCTCTTGACTGGGAAATGTGATCTTTGTTATTTTCCCGATTGGATTCCTCCATTCTCCAATGTGTTCTTCACCGTCAAGAGCGGACCCTCTTGACTGGGAAATGTGATCTTTGTTATTTTCCCGATTGGATTCCTCCATTCTCCAATGTGTTCTTCACCGTCAAGAGCGGACCCTCTTGACTGGGAAATGTGATCTTTGTTATTTTCCCGATTGAATCCTCCATTCTCCAATGTGTTCTTCACCGTCAAGAGCGGACCCTCTTGACTGGGAAATGTGATCTTTGTTATTTTCCCGATTGGATTCCTCCATTCTCCAATGTGTTCTTCACCGTCAAGAGCGGACCCTCTTGACTGGGAAATGTGATATTTGTTATTTTCCCGATTGGATTCCTCCATTCTCCAATGTGTTCTTCACCGTCAAGAGCGGACCCTCTTGACTGGGAAATGTGATCTTTGTTATTTTCCCGATTGGATTCCTCCATTCTCCAATGTGTTCTTCACCGTCAAGAGCGGACCCTCTTGACTGGGAAATGTGATCTTTGTTATTTTCCCGATTGGATTCCTCCATTCTCCAATGTGTTCTTCACCGTCAAGAGCGGACCCTCTTGACTGGGAAATGTGATCTTTGTTATTTTCCCGATTGGATTCCTCCATTCTCCAATGTGTTCTTCACCGTCAAGAGCGGACCCTCTTGACTGGGAAATGTGATCTTTGTTATTTTCCCGATTGGATTCCTCCATTCTCCAATGTGTTCTTCACCGTCAAGAGCGGACCCTCTTGACTGGGAAATGTGATCTTTGTTATTTTCCCGATTGGATTCCTCCATTCTCCAATGTGTTCTTCACCGTCAAGAGCGGACCCTCTTGACTGGGAAATGTGATCTTTGTTATTTTCCCGATTGGATTCCTCCATTCTCCAATGTGTTCTTCACCGTCAAGAGCGGACCCTCTTGACTGGGAAATGTGATCTTTGTTATTTTCCCGATTGGATTCCTCCATTCTCCAATGTGTTCTTCACCGTCAAGAGCGGACCCTCTTGACTGGGAAATGTGATCTTTGTTATTTTCCCGATTGGATTCCTCCATTCTCCAATGTGTTCTTCACCGTCAAGAGCGGACCCTCTTGACTGGGAAATGTGATCTTTGTTATTTTCCCGATTGGATTCCTCCATTCTCCAATGTGTTCTTCACCGTCAAGAGCGGACCCTCTTGACTGGGAAATGTGATCTTTGTTATTTTCCCGATTGGATTCCTCCATTCTCCAATGTGTTCTTCACCGTCAAGAGCGGACCCTCTTGACTGGGAAATGTGATCTTTGTTATTTTCCCGATTGGATTCCTCCATTCTCCAATGTGTTCTTCACCGTCAAGAGCGGACCCTCTTGACTGGGAAATGTGATCTTTGTTATTTTCCCGATTGGATTCCTCCATTCTCCAATGTGTTCTTCACCGTCAAGAGCGGACCCTCTTGACTGGGAAATGTGATCTTTGTTATTTTCCCGATTGGATTCCTCCATTCTCCAATGTGTTCTTCACCGTCAAGAGCGGACCCTCTTGACTGGGAAATGTGATCTTTGTTATTTTCCCGATTGGATTCCTCCATTCTCCAATGTGTTCTTCACCGTCAAGAGCGGACCCTCTTGACTGGGAAATGTGATCTTTGTTATTTTCCCGATTGGATTCCTCCATTCTCCAATGTGTTCTTCACCGTCAAGAGCGGACCCTCTTGACTGGGAAATGTGATCTTTGTTATTTTCCCGATTGGATTCCTCCATTCTCCAATGTGTTCTTCACCGTCAAGAGCGGACCCTCTTGACTGGGAAATGTGATCTTTGTTATTTTCCCGATTGGATTCCTCCATTCTCCAATGTGTTCTTCACCGTCAAGAGCGGACCCTCTTGACTGGGAAATGTGATCTTTGTTATTTTCCCGATTGGATTCCTCCATTCTCCAATGTGTTCTTCACCGTCAAGAGCGGACCCTCTTGACTGGGAAATGTGATCTTTGTTATTTTCCCGATTGGATTCCTCCATTCTCCAATGTGTTCTTCACCGTCAAGAGCGGACCCTCTTGACTGGGAAATGTGATCTTTGTTATTTTCCCGATTGGATTCCTCCATTCTCCAATGTGTTCTTCACCGTCAAGAGCGGACCCTCTTGACTGGGAAATGTGATCTTTGTTATTTTCCCGATTGGATTCCTCCATTCTCCAATGTGTTCTTCACCGTCAAGAGCGGACCCTCTTGACTGGGAAATGTGATCTTTGTTATTTTCCCGATTGGATTCCTCCATTCTCCAATGTGTTCTTCACCGTCAAGAGCGGACCCTCTTGACTGGGAAATGTGATCTTTGTTATTTTCCCGATTGGATTCCTCCATTCTCCAATGTGTTCTTCACCGTCAAGAGCGGACCCTCTTGACTGGGAAATGTGATCTTTGTTATTTTCCCGATTGGATTCCTCCATTCTCCAATGTGTTCTTCACCGTCAAGAGCGGACCCTCTTGACTGGGAAATGTGATCTTTGTTATTTTCCCGATTGGATTCCTCCATTCTCCAATGTGTTCTTCACCGTCAAGAGCGGACCCTCTTGACTGGGAAATGTGATCTTTGTTATTTTCCCGATTGGATTCCTCCATTCTCCAATGTGTTCTTCACCGTCAAGAGCGGACCCTCTTGACTGGGAAATGTGATCTTTGTTATTTTCCCGATTGGATTCCTCCATTCTCCAATGTGTTCTTCACCGTCAAGAGCGGACCCTCTTGACTGGGAAATGTGATCTTTGTTATTTTCCCGATTGGATTCCTCCATTCTCCAATGTGTTCTTCACCGTCAAGAGCGGACCCTCTTGACTGGGAAATGTGATCTTTGTTATTTTCCCGATTGGATTCCTCCATTCTCCAATGTGTTCTTCACCGTCAAGAGCGGACCCTCTTGACTGGGAAATGTGATCTTTGTTATTTTCCCGATTGGATTCCTCCATTCTCCAATGTGTTCTTCACCGTCAAGAGCGGACCCTCTTGACTGGGAAATGTGATCTTTGTTATTTTCCCGATTGGATTCCTCCATTCTCCAATGTGTTCTTCACCGTCAAGAGCGGACCCTCTTGACTGGGAAATGTGATCTTTGTTATTTTCCCGATTGGATTCCTCCATTCTCCAATGTGTTCTTCACCGTCAAGAGCGGACCCTCTTGACTGGGAAATGTGATCTTTGTTATTTTCCCGATTGGATTCCTCCATTCTCCAATGTGTTCTTCACCGTCAAGAGCGGACCCTCTTGACTGGGAAATGTGATCTTTGTTATTTTCCCGATTGGATTCCTCCATTCTCCAATGTGTTCTTCACCGTCAAGAGCGGACCCTCTTGACTGGGAAATGTGATCTTTGTTATTTTCCCGATTGGATTCCTCCATTCTCCAATGTGTTCTTCACCGTCAAGAGCGGACCCTCTTGACTGGGAAATGTGATCTTTGTTATTTTCCCGATTGGATTCCTCCATTCTCCAATGTGTTCTTCACCGTCAAGAGCGGACCCTCTTGACTGGGAAATGTGATCTTTGTTATTTTCCCGATTGGATTCCTCCATTCTCCAATGTGTTCTTCACCGTCAAGAGCGGACCCTCTTGACTGGGAAATGTGATCTTTGTTATTTTCCCGATTGGATTCCTCCATTCTCCAATGTGTTCTTCACCGTCAAGAGCGGACCCTCTTGACTGGGAAATGTGATCTTTGTTATTTTCCCGATTGGATTCCTCCATTCTCCAATGTGTTCTTCACCGTCAAGAGCGGACCCTCTTGACTGGGAAATGTGATCTTTGTTATTTTCCCGATTGGATTCCTCCATTCTCCAATGTGTTCTTCACCGTCAAGAGCGGACCCTCTTGACTGGGAAATGTGATCTTTGTTATTTTCCCGATTGGATTCCTCCATTCTCCAATGTGTTCTTCACCGTCAAGAGCGGACCCTCTTGACTGGGAAATGTGATCTTTGTTATTTTCCCGATTGGATTCCTCCATTCTCCAATGTGTTCTTCACCGTCAAGAGCGGACCCTCTTGACTGGGAAATGTGATCTTTGTTATTTTCCCGATTGGATTCCTCCATTCTCCAATGTGTTCTTCACCGTCAAGAGCGGACCCTCTTGACTGGGAAATGTGATCTTTGTTATTTTCCCGATTGGATTCCTCCATTCTCCAATGTGTTCTTCACCGTCAAGAGCGGACCCTCTTGACTGGGAAATGTGATCTTTGTTATTTTCCCGATTGGATTCCTCCATTCTCCAATGTGTTCTTCACCGTCAAGAGCGGACCCTCTTGACTGGGAAATGTGATCTTTGTTATTTTCCCGATTGGATTCCTCCATTCTCCAATGTGTTCTTCACCGTCAAGAGCGGACCCTCTTGACTGGGAAATGTGATCTTTGTTATTTTCCCGATTGGATTCCTCCATTCTCCAATGTGTTCTTCACCGTCAAGAGCGGACCCTCTTGACTGGGAAATGTGATCTTTGTTATTTTCCCGATTGGATTCCTCCATTCTCCAATGTGTTCTTCACCGTCAAGAGCGGACCCTCTTGACTGGGAAATGTGATCTTTGTTATTTTCCCGATTGGATTCCTCCATTCTCCAATGTGTTCTTCACCGTCAAGAGCGGACCCTCTTGACTGGGAAATGTGATCTTTGTTATTTTCCCGATTGGATTCCTCCATTCTCCAATGTGTTCTTCACCGTCAAGAGCGGACCCTCTTGACTGGGAAATGTGATCTTTGTTATTTTCCCGATTGGATTCCTCCATTCTCCAATGTGTTCTTCACCGTCAAGAGCGGACCCTCTTGACTGGGAAATGTGATCTTTGTTATTTTCCCGATTGGATTCCTCCATTCTCCAATGTGTTCTTCACCGTCAAGAGCGGACCCTCTTGACTGGGAAATGTGATCTTTGTTATTTTCCCGATTGGATTCCTCCATTCTCCAATGTGTTCTTCACCGTCAAGAGCGGACCCTCTTGACTGGGAAATGTGATCTTTGTTATTTTCCCGATTGGATTCCTCCATTCTCCAATGTGTTCTTCACCGTCAAGAGCGGACCCTCTTGACTGGGAAATGTGATCTTTGTTATTTTCCCGATTGGATTCCTCCATTCTCCAATGTGTTCTTCACCGTCAAGAGCGGACCCTCTTGACTGGGAAATGTGATCTTTGTTATTTTCCCGATTGGATTCCTCCATTCTCCAATGTGTTCTTCACCGTCAAGAGCGGACCCTCTTGACTGGGAAATGTGATCTTTGTTATTTTCCCGATTGGATTCCTCCATTCTCCAATGTGTTCTTCACCGTCAAGAGCGGACCCTCTTGACTGGGAAATGTGATCTTTGTTATTTTCCCGATTGGATTCCTCCATTCTCCAATGTGTTCTTCACCGTCAAGAGCGGACCCTCTTGACTGGGAAATGTGATCTTTGTTATTTTCCCGATTGGATTCCTCCATTCTCCAATGTGTTCTTCACCGTCAAGAGCGGACCCTCTTGACTGGGAAATGTGATCTTTGTTATTTTCCCGATTGGATTCCTCCATTCTCCAATGTGTTCTTCACCGTCAAGAGCGGACCCTCTTGACTGGGAAATGTGATCTTTGTTATTTTCCCGATTGATTCCTCCATTCTCCAATGTGTTCTTCACCGTCAAGAGCGGACCCTCTTGACTGGGAAATGTGATCTTTGTTATTTTCCCGATTGGATTCCTCCATTCTCCAATGTGTTCTTCACCGTCAAGAGCGGACCCTCTTGACTGGGAAATGTGATCTTTGTTATTTTCCCGATTGGATTCCTCCATTCTCCAATGTGTTCTTCACCGTCAAGAGCGGACCCTCTTGACTGGGAAATGTGATCTTTGTTATTTTCCCGATTGGATTCCTCCATTCTCCAATGTGTTCTTCACCGTCAAGAGCGGACCCTCTTGACTGGGAAATGTGATCTTTGTTATTTTCCCGATTGGATTCCTCCATTCTCCAATGTGTTCTTCACCGTCAAGAGCGGACCCTCTTGACTGGGAAATGTGATCTTTGTTATTTTCCCGATTGGATTCCTCCATTCTCCAATGTGTTCTTCACCGTCAAGAGCGGACCCTCTTGACTGGGAAATGTGATCTTTGTTATTTTCCCGATTGGATTCCTCCATTCTCCAATGTGTTCTTCACCGTCAAGAGCGGACCCTCTTGACTGGGAAATGTGATCTTTGTTATTTTCCCGATTGGATTCCTCCATTCTCCAATGTGTTCTTCACCGTCAAGAGCGGACCCTCTTGACTGGGAAATGTGATCTTTGTTATTTTCCCGATTGGATTCCTCCATTCTCCAATGTGTTCTTCACCGTCAAGAGCGGACCCTCTTGACTGGGAAATGTGATCTTTGTTATTTTCCCGATTGGATTCCTCCATTCTCCAATGTGTTCTTCACCGTCAAGAGCGGACCCTCTTGACTGGGAAATGTGATCTTTGTTATTTTCCCGATTGGATTCCTCCATTCTCCAATGTGTTCTTCACCGTCAAGAGCGGACCCTCTTGACTGGGAAATGTGATCTTTGTTATTTTCCCGATTGGATTCCTCCATTCTCCAATGTGTTCTTCACCGTCAAGAGCGGACCCTCTTGACTGGGAAATGTGATCTTTGTTATTTTCCCGATTGGATTCCTCCATTCTCCAATGTGTTCTTCACCGTCAAGAGCGGACCCTCTTGACTGGGAAATGTGATCTTTGTTATTTTCCCGATTGGATTCCTCCATTCTCCAATGTGTTCTTCACCGTCAAGAGCGGACCCTCTTGACTGGGAAATGTGATCTTTGTTATTTTCCCGATTGGATTCCTCCATTCTCCAATGTGTTCTTCACCGTCAAGAGCGGACCCTCTTGACTGGGAAATGTGATCTTTGTTATTTTCCCGATTGGATTCCTCCATTCTCCAATGTGTTCTTCACCGTCAAGAGCGGACCCTCTTGACTGGGAAATGTGATCTTTGTTATTTTCCCGATTGGATTCCTCCATTCTCCAATGTGTTCTTCACCGTCAAGAGCGGACCCTCTTGACTGGGAAATGTGATCTTTGTTATTTTCCCGATTGGATTCCTCCATTCTCCAATGTGTTCTTCACCGTCAAGAGCGGACCCTCTTGACTGGGAAATGTGATCTTTGTTATTTTCCCGATTGGATTCCTCCATTCTCCAATGTGTTCTTCACCGTCAAGAGCGGACCCTCTTGACTGGGAAATGTGATCTTTGTTATTTTCCCGATTGGATTCCTCCATTCTCCAATGTGTTCTTCACCGTCAAGAGCGGACCCTCTTGACTGGGAAATGTGATCTTTGTTATTTTCCCGATTGGATTCCTCCATTCTCCAATGTGTTCTTCACCGTCAAGAGCGGACCCTCTTGACTGGGAAATGTGATCTTTGTTATTTTCCCGATTGGATTCCTCCATTCTCCAATGTGTTCTTCACCGTCAAGAGCGGACCCTCTTGACTGGGAAATGTGATCTTTGTTATTTTCCCGATTGGATTCCTCCATTCTCCAATGTGTTCTTCACCGTCAAGAGCGGACCCTCTTGACTGGGAAATGTGATCTTTGTTATTTTCCCGATTGGATTCCTCCATTCTCCAATGTGTTCTTCACCGTCAAGAGCGGACCCTCTTGACTGGGAAATGTGATCTTTGTTATTTTCCCGATTGGATTCCTCCATTCTCCAATGTGTTCTTCACCGTCAAGAGCGGACCCTCTTGACTGGGAAATGTGATCTTTGTTATTTTCCCGATTGGATTCCTCCATTCTCCAATGTGTTCTTCACCGTCAAGAGCGGACCCTCTTGACTGGGAAATGTGATCTTTGTTATTTTCCCGATTGGATTCCTCCATTCTCCAATGTGTTCTTCACCGTCAAGAGCGGACCCTCTTGACTGGGAAATGTGATCTTTGTTATTTTCCCGATTGGATTCCTCCATTCTCCAATGTGTTCTTCACCGTCAAGAGCGGACCCTCTTGACTGGGAAATGTGATCTTTGTTATTTTCCCGATTGGATTCCTCCATTCTCCAATGTGTTCTTCACCGTCAAGAGCGGACCCTCTTGACTGGGAAATGTGATCTTTGTTATTTTCCCGATTGGATTCCTCCATTCTCCAATGTGTTCTTCACCGTCAAGAGCGGACCCTCTTGACTGGGAAATGTGATCTTTGTTATTTTCCCGATTGGATTCCTCCATTCTCCAATGTGTTCTTCACCGTCAAGAGCGGACCCTCTTGACTGGGAAATGTGATCTTTGTTATTTTCCCGATTGGATTCCTCCATTCTCCAATGTGTTCTTCACCGTCAAGAGCGGACCCTCTTGACTGGGAAATGTGATCTTTGTTATTTTCCCGATTGGATTCCTCCATTCTCCAATGTGTTCTTCACCGTCAAGAGCGGACCCTCTTGACTGGGAAATGTGATCTTTGTTATTTTCCCGATTGGATTCCTCCATTCTCCAATGTGTTCTTCACCGTCAAGAGCGGACCCTCTTGACTGGGAAATGTGATCTTTGTTATTTTCCCGATTGGATTCCTCCATTCTCCAATGTGTTCTTCACCGTCAAGAGCGGACCCTCTTGACTGGGAAATGTGATCTTTGTTATTTTCCCGATTGGATTCCTCCATTCTCCAATGTGTTCTTCACCGTCAAGAGCGGACCCTCTTGACTGGGAAATGTGATCTTTGTTATTTTCCCGATTGGATTCCTCCATTCTCCAATGTGTTCTTCACCGTCAAGAGCGGACCCTCTTGACTGGGAAATGTGATCTTTGTTATTTTCCCGATTGGATTCCTCCATTCTCCAATGTGTTCTTCACCGTCAAGAGCGGACCCTCTTGACTGGGAAATGTGATCTTTGTTATTTTCCCGATTGGATTCCTCCATTCTCCAATGTGTTCTTCACCGTCAAGAGCGGACCCTCTTGACTGGGAAATGTGATCTTTGTTATTTTCCCGATTGGATTCCTCCATTCTCCAATGTGTTCTTCACCGTCAAGAGCGGACCCTCTTGACTGGGAAATGTGATCTTTGTTATTTTCCCGATTGGATTCCTCCATTCTCCAATGTGTTCTTCACCGTCAAGAGCGGACCCTCTTGACTGGGAAATGTGATCTTTGTTATTTTCCCGATTGGATTCCTCCATTCTCCAATGTGTTCTTCACCGTCAAGAGCGGACCCTCTTGACTGGGAAATGTGATCTTTGTTATTTTCCCGATTGGATTCCTCCATTCTCCAATGTGTTCTTCACCGTCAAGAGCGGACCCTCTTGACTGGGAAATGTGATCTTTGTTATTTTCCCGATTGGATTCCTCCATTCTCCAATGTGTTCTTCACCGTCAAGAGCGGACCCTCTTGACTGGGAAATGTGATCTTTGTTATTTTCCCGATTGGATTCCTCCATTCTCCAATGTGTTCTTCACCGTCAAGAGCGGACCCTCTTGACTGGGAAATGTGATCTTTGTTATTTTCCCGATTGGATTCCTCCATTCTCCAATGTGTTCTTCACCGTCAAGAGCGGACCCTCTTGACTGGGAAATGTGATCTTTGTTATTTTCCCGATTGGATTCCTCCATTCTCCAATGTGTTCTTCACCGTCAAGAGCGGACCCTCTTGACTGGGAAATGTGATCTTTGTTATTTTCCCGATTGGATTCCTCCATTCTCCAATGTGTTCTTCACCGTCAAGAGCGGACCCTCTTGACTGGGAAATGTGATCTTTGTTATTTTCCCGATTGGATTCCTCCATTCTCCAATGTGTTCTTCACCGTCAAGAGCGGACCCTCTTGACTGGGAAATGTGATCTTTGTTATTTTCCCGATTGGATTCCTCCATTCTCCAATGTGTTCTTCACCGTCAAGAGCGGACCCTCTTGACTGGGAAATGTGATCTTTGTTATTTTCCCGATTGGATTCCTCCATTCTCCAATGTGTTCTTCACCGTCAAGAGCGGACCCTCTTGACTGGGAAATGTGATCTTTGTTATTTTCCCGATTGGATTCCTCCATTCTCCAATGTGTTCTTCACCGTCAAGAGCGGACCCTCTTGACTGGGAAATGTGATCTTTGTTATTTTCCCGATTGGATTCCTCCATTCTCCAATGTGTTCTTCACCGTCAAGAGCGGACCCTCTTGACTGGGAAATGTGATCTTTGTTATTTTCCCGATTGGATTCCTCCATTCTCCAATGTGTTCTTCACCGTCAAGAGCGGACCCTCTTGACTGGGAAATGTGATCTTTGTTATTTTCCCGATTGGATTCCTCCATTCTCCAATGTGTTCTTCACCGTCAAGAGCGGACCCTCATGACTGGGAAATGTGATCTTTGTTATTTTCCCGATTGGATTCCTCCATTCTCCAATGTGTTCTTCACCGTCAAGAGCGGACCCTCTTGACTGGGAAATGTGATCTTTGTTATTTTCCCGATTGGATTCCTCCATTCTCCAATGTGTTCTTCACCGTCAAGAGCGGACCCTCTTGACTGGGAAATGTGATCTTTGTTATTTTCCCGATTGATCCTCCATTCTCCAATGTGTTCTTCACCGTCAAGAGCGGACCCTCTTGACTGGAAATGTGATCTTTGTTATTTTCCCGATTGGATTCCTCCATTCTCCAATGTGTTCTTCACCGTCAAGAGCGGACCCTCTTGACTGGGAAATGTGATCTTTGTTATTTCCCGATTGAATCCTCCATTCTCCAATGTGTTCTTCACCGTCAAGAGCGGACCCTCTTGACTGGGAAATGTGATCTTTGTTATTTTCCCGATTGGATTCCTCCATTCTCCAATGTGTTCTTCACCGTCAAGAGCGGACCCTCTTGACTGGGAAATGTGATCTTTGTTATTTTCCCGATTGAATCCTCCAATCTCCAATGTGTTCTTCACCGTCAAGAGCGGACCCTCTTGACTGGAAATGTGATCTTTTTATTTTCCCATTGGATTCCTCCATTCTCCAATGTGTTCTTCACCGTCAAGAGCGAACCTCATGACTGGAAATGTGATCTTTGTTATTTCCCGATGAATTCCTCATTCTCCAATGTGTTCTTCACCGTCAAGAGCGGACCCTCTTGACTGGGAAATGTGATCTTTGTTATTTTCCCGATTGGATCCTCCATTCTCCAATGTTT
>NW_021144214.1:0-21696 GCF_004193775.1 Glycine soja
TTCGGAGCCATGAATGTCATTGCCTAGCGCTGTTCATGTGTCCTCCACCTTCGAGTTGGAGCTATGCTTCATGATTGCCTAAGTGTGGACCCTCTAGTGCAATCCTCCATTCTCTACTTTTTCGGAGCCCCATGAATGTCATGTCTAGCGCTGTTCATGTGTCCTCCACCTTCGAGTCTGGAGCCCCGCGCATGTCATTGCCTAGCGCTGTTCATGTATCCTCCACCTTCAAGTTTGGAGCTATGCTTCATGATTGCCTAAGAGTGGACCCTCTAGTGCAATCCTCCATTCACCAGTTTTTTCGGAGCCCCGTGAATGTCATTGCCTAGCGCTGTTCATGTGTCCTCCACTTGAGTTGGAGCCCCACAAATGTCATTGCCAAGCGCAGTTCGCCAATTCTCCTTTCTCCACTTTTTTCGGAGCCCTATGAATGTCATTGCCTAGCGTTGTTCATGCATCCTCCACCCAAAGAGTTTGGAGCTATGCTTCATGATTGCCTAAGTGTGGACCCTCTAGTGCAATCCTCCATTCTCCACTTTTTTCGGAGCCCCATGAATGTCATGCCTAGCGCTGTTCATGGTCCTTCACCTTCGAGTCTGGAGCCCGCGCCCGCGAAAGTCATTGCTTAGCGCTGTTCGCCAATTCTCCATTCTCCACTTTTATTCGGATCCCCATGAATGTCATTGCCTAGCGCTGTTCATGTGTCCTCCACCTTCGTGTTTGGAGCTATGCTTCATGATTGCCTAAGTGTTGACCCTCTAGTGCAATCCTCCATTCTCCACTTTTTTTCGGAGCCCCGTGAATGTCATTGCCTAGCGCTGTTCATGTGTCCTCCACCTTCGTGTTTTGAGCTATGCTTCATGATTGCCTAAGTGTGGACCCTTTAGTGCAATCCTCCATTCTCCACTTTTTTTCGGAGCCCCATGAATGTCATTGCCTAGCGCTGTTCATGTGTCCTCCACCTTCGAGTCTGGAGCCCCGCGAATGTGATTGCCTAGCTCTATACGCCAATTCTCCATTCTCCACTTTTATTCGGAGCCCCATGAATGACATTGCCAAGCGCTGTTCATTCATCCTCCACCCAAAGAGTTTGGAGCTAAGCTTCTTGATTGCCTAAGTGTGGACCCTCTAGTGCAATCCTCCATTCTCCACTTTTTTCGGAGCCCCATGAATGTCAATGCCTAGCGTTGTTCATGTGTCCTCCACCTTCGAGTCTGGAGCCCCGCGAATGTCATTGCCTAGCGCTGTTCGCCAATTCTCCATTCTCCACTTTTTTTCGGAGCCCCATGAATGTCATTGCCTAGCGCTGTTCATGCATCCTCCACCCAAAGAGTTTGGAGCTATGCTTCATGATTGCCTGAGTGTGGACCCTCTAGTGCAATCCTCCATTCTCCACTTTTTTCGGAGACCCATGAATGTCATTGCCTAGCGCTGTTCATGTGTCCTCCACCTTCGAGTCTAGAGCCCCGCGAAGTAATGCGTAGCGCTGTTTGCCAATTCTCCATTCTCAACTTTTATTCGGAGCCCCATGAATGTCATTGCCTAGCGCTGTTCATGTGTCCTCCACCTTCGAGTTTGGAGCTATGCTTCATGATTGCCTAAGTGTGGACCCTCTAGCGCAATCCTCCATTCTCCACTTTTTTCGGAGCCCCATGAATGTCAATGCCTAGCGCTGTTCATGTGTCCTCCACCTTCGAGTCTGCAGCCCCGCGAATGTCTTTGCCTAGCGCTGTTCGCCAATTCTCCATTCTATACTTTTATTCGGAGCCCCATGAATGTCGTTGCCTAACGCTGTACATGCATCCTCCACCCAAAGAGATTGGAGCTATGCTTCACGATTGCCTAAGTGTGGACCCTCTAGTGCAATCCTCCATTCTACACTTTTTTCGGAGCCCCATGAATGTCATTGCCTAGCGCTGTTCATGTGTCCTCCACCTTCGAGTTTGGAGCTATGCTTCATGATTGCCTAAGTGTGGACCCTCTAGTGCAATCCTCCATTCTCTACTTTTTTCGGAGCCCCATGAATGTCATTGTCTAGCGCTGTTCATGTGTCCTCCACCTTCGAGTCTGGAGCCCCGCGCATGTCATTGCCTAGCGCTGTTCATGTATCCTCCACCTTCAAGTTTGGAGCTATGCTTCATGATTGCCTAAGAGTGGACCCTCTAGTGCAATCCTCCATTCACCAGTTTTTTCGGAGCCCCGTGAATGTCATTGCCTAGCGCTGTTCATGTGTCCTCCACCTTTGAGTTTGGAGCCCCACAAATGTCATTGCCAAGCGCAGTTCGCCAATTCTCCTTTCTCCACTTTTTTTCGGAGCCCTATGAATGTCATTGCCTAGCGTTGTTCATGCATCCTCCACCCAAAGAGTTTGGAGCTATGCTTCATGATTGCCTAAGTGTGGACCCTCTAGTGCAATCCTCCATTCTCCACTTTTTTTCGGAGCCCCATGAATGTCATTGCCTAGCGCTGTTCATGGTCCTTCACCTTCGAGTCTGGAGCCCCGCGCCCGCGAAAGTCATTGCTTAGCGCTGTTCGCCAATTCTCCATTCTCCACTTTTATTCGGATCCCCATGAATGTCATTGCCTAGCGCTGTTCATGTGTCCTCCACCTTCGTGTTTGGAGCTATGCTTCATGATTGCCTAAGTGTTGACCCTCTAGTGCAATCCTCCATTCTCCACTTTTTTTCGGAGCCCCGTGAATGTCATTGCCTAGCGCTGTTCATGTGTCCTCCACCTTCGTGTTTTGAGCTATGCTTCATGATTGCCTAAGTGTGGACCCTTTAGTGCAATCCTCCATTCTCCACTTTTTTTCGGAGCCCCATGAATGTCATTGCCTAGCGCTGTTCATGTGTCCTCCACCTTCGAGTCTGGAGCCCCGCGAATGTGATTGCCTAGCTCTATACGCCAATTCTCCATTCTCCACTTTTATTCGGAGCCCCATGAATGACATTGCCAAGCGCTGTTCATTCATCCTCCACCCAAAGAGTTTGGAGCTAAGCTTCTTGATTGCCTAAGTGTGGACCCTCTAGGGCAATCCTCCATTCTCCACTTTTTTCGGAGCCCCATGAATGTCATTGCCTAGCGCTGTTCATGTGTCCTCCACCTTCTAGTCTGGAGCCCCGCGAATGTCATCGCCTAGCACTGTTCGCCAATTCTCCATTCCCCACTTTCATTCGGAGCCCCATGAATGTCATTGCCTAGCGTTGTTCATGTTTCCTCCACCTTCAAGTTTGGAGCTATGCTTCATGATTGCCTAAGTGTGGACCCTCAAGTGCAATCCTCCATTCTCCACTTTTTTCGGAGCCCCATGAATGTCATTGCCTAGCGCTATTCATGTGTCCTCCACCTTCGAGTCTGGAGCCCCACGAATGTCATTGCCTAGCGCTGTTCGCCAATTCTCCATTCTCCACTTCTATTCGGAGCCCCATGAATGTCATTCCCAAGCGCTGTTCATTCAACCTCCACCCAAAGAGTTTGGAGCTAAGCTTCTTGATTGCCTAAGTGTGGACCCTCTAGGGCAATCCTCCATTCTCCACTTTTTTCGGAGCCCCATGAATGTCATTGCCTAGCGCTGTTCATGTGTCCTCCACCTTCGAGTCTGGAGCCCCGCGAATGTCATCGCCTAGCGCTATTCGCCAATTCTCCATTCCCCACTTTTATTCGGAGCCCCATGAATGTCATTGCCTAGCGCTGTTCATGTGTCCTCCACCTTCAAGTTTGGAGCTATGCTTCATGATTGCCTAAGTGTGGACCCTCAAGTGCAATCCTCCATTCTCCACTTTTTTCGGAGCCCCATGAATGTCATTGCCTAGCGCTATTCATGTGTCCTCCACCTTCGAGTCTGGAGCCCCACGAATGTCATTGCCTAGCGCTGTTCGCCAATTCTCCATTCTCCACTTTTATTCGGAGCCCCATGAATGTCATTGCCTAGCGCTGTTCATGTGTCCTCCACCTTCGAGTTTGGAGCTAAGCTTCTTGATTGCCTAAGTGTGGACCCTCTAGGGCAATCCTCCATTCTCCACTTTTTTCGGAGCCCCATGAATGTCATTGCCTAGCGCTGTTCATGTGTCCTCCACCTTCGAGTCTGGAGCCCCGCGAATGTCATCGCCTAGCGCTATTCGCCAATTCTCCATTCCCCACTTTTATTCGGAGCCCCATGAATGTCCTTGCCTAGCGCTGTTCATGTGTCCTCCACCTTCAAGTTTGGAGCTATGCTTCATGATTGCCTAAGTGTGGACCCTCAAGTGCAATCCTCCATTCTCCACTTTTTTCGGAGCCCCATGAATGTCATTGCCTAGCGCTATTCATGTGTCCTCCACCTTCGAGTCTGGAGCCCCACGAAAGTCATTGCCTAGCGCTGTTCGCCAATTCTCCATTCTCCACTTCTATTCGCAGCCCCATGAATGTCATTGCCTAGCGCTGTTCATTCATCCTCCACCCAAAGAGTTTGGAGCTATGCTTCATCATTGCCTAAGAGTGGACCCTCTAGTGCAATCCTCCATTCTCCACTTTTTTTCGGAGCCCCATGAATGTCATTGCCTAGCGCTGTTCATGTGTCCTCCATCTTCGAGTCTGGAGCCCCGCGGATGTCTTTTCCTAGCGCTGTTCGCCAATTCTCCATTCTCCACTTTTTCTCGGATCCCCATGAATGCCATTGCCTGGCGCAGTTCATGCATCGTCCACCCAAAGAATTTGGAGCTATGCTTCATGATTGCCTAAGTGTGGACCCTCTACTGCAATCCTCCATTCTCCTCTTTTTTCGGAGCCCCAAGAATGTCATTGCCTAGCGTTGTTCATGTGTCCTCCACCTTCGAGTCTGGAGCCCCGCGAATGTCATTGCCTAGCACTGTTCGCCAATTCTCCATTCTCCACTTTTATTCGGAGCCCCATGAATGTCATTGCCTAGCACTGTTCATCTGTTCTCCACCTTCGTGTTTTGAGCTATGCTTCATGATTGCCTAAGTGTGGACCCTTTAGTGGAATCCTCCATTCTCCACTTTTTTCAGAGCCCCATGAATGTCATTGCCTAGCGCTGTTCATTGTCCTCCACCTTCGAGTCTGGAGCCCCACAAATGTCATTCCCTAGCGCTGTTCATGTGTCCTCCACCTTCGAGTTTGGAGCTATGCTTCATGATTGCCTAAGTGTGGACCCTCTACTGAAATGCTCCATTGTCCACTTTTTTCGGAGCCCCATGAATGTCATTGCCTAGCGCTGTTCATGTGTCCTCCACCTTTGAGTCTGGAGCCCCGCGAATGTCATTCCTTAGCGCTGTTCGCCAATTCTCCATTCTCCACTTTTATTCGGAGCCCCATGAATGTCATTGCGTAGCGCTGTTCATGTGTCCTCCACCTTCGTGTTTTGAGCTATGCTTCATGATTGCCTAAGTGTGGACCCTTTAGTGCAATCCTCCATTCTCCACTTTTTTTCGGAGCCCCATGAATGTCATTGCCTAGCGCTGTTCATGTGTCCTCCACCTTCGAGTCTGGAGCCCCGCGAATGTGATTGCCTAGCTCTATACGCCAATTCTCCATTCTCCACTTTTATTCGGAGCCCCATGAATGACATTGCCAAGCGCTGTTCATTCATCCTCCACCCAAAGAGTTTGGAGCTAAGCTTCTTGATTGCCTAAGTGTGGACCCTCTAGGGCAATCCTCCATTCTCCACTTTTTTCGGAGCCCCATGAATGTCATTGCCTAGCGCTGTTCATGTGTCCTCCACCTTCTAGTCTGGAGCCCCGCGAATGTCATCGCCTAGCACTGTTCGCCAATTCTCCATTCCCCACTTTCATTCGGAGCCCCATGAATGTCATTGCCTAGCGTTGTTCATGTTTCCTCCACCTTCAAGTTTGGAGCTATGCTTCATGATTGCCTAAGTGTGGACCCTCAAGTGCAATCCTCCATTCTCCACTTTTTTCGGAGCCCCATGAATGTCATTGCCTAGCGCTATTCATGTGTCCTCCACCTTCGAGTCTGGAGCCCCACGAATGTCATTGCCTAGCGCTGTTCGCCAATTCTCCATTCTCCACTTCTATTCGGAGCACCATGAATGTCATTGCGTAACGCTGTTCATGTGTCCTCCACCTTCAAGTTTGGAGCTATGCTTCATGATTGCCTAAGTGTGGACCCTCTAGTGCAATCCTCCATTCTCCACTTTTTTCGGAGCCCCATGAATGTCATTGCCTAGCGCTGTTCATGTGTCCTCCACCTTTGAGTCTGGATCCCCGCGAATGTCATTGCTTAGCGCTGTTCGCCAATTCTCCATTCTCCACTTTTATTCGGAGCCCCATGAATGTCATTGCCTAGCGCTGTTCATGAGTCCTCCAACTTCGTGTTTTGAGCTATGCTTCATGATTGCCTAAGTGTGGACCCTTTAGTGCAATCCTCCATTCTCCACTTTTTTTCGGAGCCCCATGAATGTCATTGCCTAGCGCTGTTCATGTGTCCTCCACCTTCGAGTCTGGAACCCCGCGAATGTGATTGTCTAGCGCTATTCGCCAATTCTCCATTCTCCACTTCTATTCGGAGCCCCATGAATGTCATTGCCTAGCGCTGTTCATTCATCCTCCACCCAAAGAGTTTGGAGCTATGCTTCATGATTGCCTAAGTGTGGACCCTCTAGTGCAATCCTCCATTCTCCACTTTTTTTCGGAGCCCCATGAATGTCATTGCCTAGCGCTGTTCATGTGTCCTCCACCTTCGCATCTGGAGCCCCGCGAATGTGATTGCCTAGCTCTATACGCCAATTCTCCATTCTCCACTTTTATTCGGAGCCCCATGAATGTCATTGCCAAGCGCTGTTCATTCATCCTCCACCCAAAGAGTTTGGAGCTAAGCTTCTTGATTGCCTAAGTGTGGACCCTCTAGGGCAATCCTCCATTCTCCACTTTTTTCGGAGCCCCATGAATGTCATTGCCTAGCGCTGTTCATGTGTCCTCCACCTTCGAGTCTGGAGCTATGCTTCATGATTGCCTAAGTGTGGACCCTCTAGTGCAATGCTCCATTCTCCACTTTTTTCGGAGCCCCGTGAATGTCATTGCCTAGCGCTGTTCATGTGTCCTCCATCTCCGAGTCTGGAGCCCCGCGGATGTCTTTGCTTAGCGCTGTTCGCCAATTCTCCATTCTCCACTTTTTCTCGGATCCCCATGAATGCCATTGCTTGGCGCTGTTCATGCATCCTCCACCCAAAGAGTTTGGAGCTATGCTTCATGATTGCCTAAGTGTGGACCCTCTAGTGCAATCCTCCATTCTCCTCTTTTTTCGGAGCCCCAAGAATGTCATTGCCTAGCGCTGTTCATGTGTCCTCCACCTTCGAGTCTGGAGCCCCGCGAATGTCATTGCCTAGCACTGTTCGCCAATTCTCCATTCTCCACTTTTATTCGGAACCCCATGAATGTCATTGCCTAGCGCTGTTCATGTGTTCTCCACCGTCGAGTCTGGAGCCCCGCGAATGTCATTGCCTGGCGCTGTTCGCCAATTCTCCATTCACCACTTTTATTCGGAGCCCCATGAATGTCATTGCCTAGCGCTGTTCATGTGTCCTCCACCTTCAAGTTTGGAGCTATGCTTCATGATTGCCTAAGTGTGGACCCTCTAGTGCAATCCTCCATTCTCCACTTTTTTCGGAGCCCCATGAATGTCATTGCCTAGCGCTGTTCATGTGTCCTCCACCTTCGAGTCTGGAGCCCCACGAATGTCATTGCCTGGCGCTGTTCGCCAATTCTCCATTCTCCACTTTTATTCGGAGCCCCATGAATGTCATTGCCTAGCGCTGTTCATGTGTCCTCCACCTTCAAGTTTGGAGCTATGCTTCATGATTGCCTAAGTGTGGACCCTCTAGTGCAATCCTCCATTCTCCAGTTTTTTTCGGAGCCTCATGAATGTCATTGCCTAGCGCAGTTCATGTGTCCTCCACGTTCGAGTCTGGAGCGCCGCGAATGTGATTGTCTAGCGCTATTCGCCAATTCTCCATTCTCCACTTCTATTCGGAGCCCCATGAATGTCATTGCCAAGCGCTGTTCATTCATGCTCCACCCAAAGAGTTTGGAGCTATGCTTCATGATTGCCTAAGTGTGGACCCTCTACTGCAATGCTCCATTCTCCACTTTTTTCGTAGCCCCATGAATGTCATTGCCTAGCGCTGTTCATGTGTCCTCCATCTTCGAGTCTGGAGCCCCGCGGATGTCTTTGCCTAGCGCTGTTCGCCAATTCTCCATTCTCCACTTTTTCTCGGATCCCCATGAATGTCATTGCCTGGCGCTGTTCATTCATCCTCCACCCAAAGAGTTTGGAGCTAAGCTTCTTGATTGCCTAAGTGTGGACCCTCTAGGGCAATCCTCCATTCTCCACTTTTTTCGGAGCCCCATGAATGTCATTGCCTAGCACTGTTCATGTGTCCTCCACCTTCGAGTCTGGAGCCCCGCGAATGTCATCGCCTAGCACTGTTCGCCAATTCTCCATTCCCCACTTTCATTCGGAGCCCCATGAATGTCATTGCCTAGCGTTGTTCATGTGTCCTCCACCTTCAAGTTTGGAGCTATGCTTCATGATTGCCTAAGTGTGGACCCTCAAGTGCAATCCTCCATTCTCCACTTTTTTCGGAGCCCCATGAATGTCATTGCCTAGCGCTATTCATGTGTCCTCGACCTTCGAGTCGGGAGCCCCACGAATGTCATTGCCTAGCGCTGTTCGCCAATTCTCCATTCTCCACTTTTATTCGGAGCCCCATGAATGTCATTGCCTAGCGCTGTTCATGTGTCCTCCACCTTCAAGTTTGGAGCTATGCTTCATGATTGCCTAAGTGTGGACCCTCTAGTGCAATCCTCCATTCTCCACTTTTTTCGGAGCCCCATGAATGTCATTGCCTAGCGCTGTTCATGTGTTCTCCAACGTCGAGTCTGGAGCCCCGCGAATGTCATTGCCTGGCGCTGTTCGCCAACTCTCCATTCTCCACTTTTATTCGGAGCCCCATGAATGTCATTGCCTAGCGTTGTTCATGTGTCCTCCACCTTCAAGTTTGGAGCTATGCTTCATGATTGCCTAAGTGTGGACCCTCTAGTGCAATCCTCCATTCTCCACTTTTTTCGGAGCCCCATGAATGTCATTGCCTAGCGCTGTTCATGTGTCCTCCACCTTCGAGTCTGGAGCCCCACGAATGTCATTGCCTGGCGCTGTTCGCCAATTCTCCATTCTCCACTTTTATTCGGAGCCCCATGAATGTCATTGCCTAGCGCTGTTCATGTGTCCTCCACCTTCAAGTTTGGAGCTATGCTTCATGATTGCCTAAGTGTGGACCCTCTAGTGCAATCCTCCATTCTCCAGTTTTTTTCGGAGCCTCATGAATGTCATTGCCTAGCGCTGTTCATGTGTCCTCCACGTTCGAGTCTGGAGCCCCGCGAATGTGATTGTCTAGCGCTATTCGCCAATTCTCCATTCTCCACTTCTATTCGGAGCCCCATGAATGTCATTGCCAAGCGCTGTTCATTCATGCTCCACCCAAAGAGTTTGGAGCTATGCTTCATGATTGCCTAAGTGTGGACCCTCTACTGCAATGCTCCATTCTCCACTTTTTTCGTAGCCCCATGAATGTCATTGCCTAGCGCTGTTCATGTGTCCTCCATCTTCGAGTCTGGAGCCCCGCGGATGTCTTTGCCAAGCGCTGTTCATTTATCCTCCACCCAAAGAGTTTGGAGCTAAGCTTCTTGATTGCCTAAGTGTGGACCCTCTAGGGCAATCCTCCATTCTCCACTTTTTTCGGAGCCCCATGAATGTCATTGCCTAGCGCTGTTCATGTGTCTTCCACCTTCGAGTCTGGAGCCCCGCGAATGTGATTGCCTAGCTCTATACGCCAATTCTCCATTCTCCACTTTTATTCGGAGCCCCATGAATGTCATTGCCAAGCGCTGTTCATTCATCCTCCACCCAAAGAGTTTGGAGCTAAGCTTCTTGATTGCCTAAGTGTGGACCCTCTAGGGCAATCCTCCATTCTCCACTTTTTTCGGAGCCCCATGAATGTCATTGCCTAGCACTGTTCATGTGTCCTCCACCTTCGAGTCTGGAGCCCCGCGAATGTCATCGCCTAGCACTGTTCGCCAATTCTCCATTCCCCACTTTCATTCGGAGCCCCATGAATGTCATTGCCTAGCGTTGTTCATGTGTCCTCCACCTTCAAGTTTGGAGCTATGCTTCATGATTGCCTAAGTGTGGACCCTCAAGTGCAATCCTCCATTCTCCACTTTTTTCGGAGCCCCATGAATGTCATTGCCTAGCGCTATTCATGTGTCCTCCACCTTCGAGTCGGGAGCCCCACGAATGTCATTGCCTAGCACTGTTCGCCAATTCTCCATTCTCCACTTTTATTCGGAGCCCCATGAATGTCATTGCCTAGCGCTGTTCATGTGTCCTCCACCTTCAAGTTTGGAGCTATGCTTCATGATTGCCTAAGTGTGGACCCTCTAGTGCAATCCTCCATTCTCCACTTTTTTCGGAGCCCCATGAATGTCATTGCCTAGCGCTGTTCATGTGTCCTCCACCTTCGAGTCTGGAGCCCCACGAATGTCATTGCCTAGCGCTGTTCGCTAATTCTCCATTCTCCACTTTTATTCGGAGCCCCATGAATGTCATTGCCTAGCCCTGTTCATGTGTCCTCCACCTTCGAGTTTGGAGCTATGCTTCATGATTGCCTAAGTGTGGACCCTCTAGTGCAATCCTCCATTCTCCAGTTTTTTTCGGAGCCTCATGAATGTCATTGCCTAGCGCTGTTCATGTGTCCTCCACGTTCGAGTCTGGAGCCCCGCGAATGTGATTGTCTAGCGCTATTCGCCAATTCTCCATTCTCCACTTCTATTCGGAGCCCCATGAATGTCATTGCCAAGCGCTGTTCATTCATGCTCCACCCAAAGAGTTTGGAGCTATGCTTCATGATTGCCTAAGTGTGGAGCCTCTACTGCAATGCTCCATTCTCCACTTTTTTCGTAGCCCCATGAATGTCATTGCCTAGCGCTGTTCATGTGTCCTCCATCTTCGAGTCTGGAGCCCCGCGGATGTCTTTGCCTAGCGCTGTTCGCCAATTCTCCATTCTCCACTTTTTCTCGGATCCCCATGAATGTCATTGCCTGGCGCAGTTCATGCATCCTCCACCCAAAGAATTTGGAGCTATGCTTCATGATTGCCTAAGTGTGGACCCTCTACTGCAATCCTCCATTCTCCTCTTTTTTCGGAGCCCCAAGAATGTCATTGCCTAGCGTTGTTCATGTGTCCTCCACCTTCGAGTCTGGAGCCCCGCGAATGTCATTGCCTAGCACTGTTCGCCAATTCTCCATTCTCCACTTTTATTCGGAGCCCCATGAATGTCATTGCCTAGCACTGTTCATCTGTTCTCCACTGTCGAGTCCGGAGCCTCGCGAATGTCATTGCCTAGCGCTGTTCGCCAATTCTCCACTTTCCACTTTCATTCGGAGCCCCATGAATGTCATTGCCTAGCGCTGTTCATTCATCCTCCACCCAAAGAGTTTGGAGCTATGCTTCATGATTGCCTAAGTGTGGACCCTCTAGTGCAATCCTCCATTCTCCACTTTTTTCGGAGCCCCATGAATGTCATTGCGTAGCGCTGTTCATGTGTCCTCCACCTTTGAGTCTGGAGCCCCGCGAATGTCATTGCTTAGCGCTGTTCGCCAATTCTCCATTCTCCACTTTTATTCGGAGCCCCATGAATGTCATTGCCTAGCGCTGTTCATGTGTCCTCCACCTTCGTGTTTTGAGCTATGCTTCATGATTGCCTAAGTGTGGACCCTTTAGTGCAATCCTCCATTCTCCACTTTTTTTCGGAGCCCAATGAATGTCATTGCCTAGCGCTGTTCATGTGTCCTCCACCTTCGAGTCTGGAGCCCCGCGAATGTGATTGCCTAGCTCTATACGCCAATTCTCCATTCTCCACTTTTATTCGGAGCCCCATGAATGTCATTGCCAAGCGCTGTTCATTTATCCTCCACCCAAAGAGTTTGGAGCTAAGCTTCTTGATTGCCTAAGTGTGGACCCTCTAGGGCAATCCTCCATTCTCCACTTTTTTCGGAGCCCCATGAATGTCATTGCCTAGCGCTGTTCATGTGTCTTCCACCTTCGAGTCTGGAGCCCCGCGAATGTGATTGCCTAGCTCTATACGCCAATTCTCCATTCTCCACTTTTATTCGGAGCCCCATGAATGTCATTGCCAAGCGCTGTTCATTCATCCTCCGCCCAAAGAGTTTGGAGCTAAGCTTCTTGATTGCCTAAGTGTGGACCCTCTAGGGCTATCCTCCATTCTCCACTTTTTTCGGAGCCCCATGAATGTCATTGCCTAGCACTGTTCATGTGTCCTCCACCTTCGAGTCTGGAGCCCCGCGAATGTCATCGCCTAGCACTGTTCGCCAATTCTCCATTCCCCACTTTCATTCGGAGCCCCATGAATGTCATTGCCTAGCGTTGTTCATGTGTCCTCCACCTTCAAGTTTGGAGCTATGCTTCATGATTGCCTAAGTGTGGACCCTCAAGTGCAATCCTCCATTCTCCACTTTTTTCGGAGCCCCATGAATGTCATTGCCTAGCGCTATTCATGTGTCCTCCACCTTCGAGTCGGGAGCCCCACGAATGTCATTGCCTAGCACTGTTCGCCAATTCTCCATTCTCCACTTTTATTCGGAGCCCCATGAATGTCATTGCCTAGCGCTGTTCATGTGTCCTCCACCTTCAAGTTTGGAGCTATGCTTCATGATTGCCTAAGTGTGGACCCTCTAGTGCAATCCTCCATTCTCCACTTTTTTCGGAGCCCCATGAATGTCATTGCCTAGCGCTGTTCATGTGTCCTCCACCTTCGAGTCTGGAGCCCCACGAATGTCATTGCCTAGCGCTGTTCGCTAATTCTCCATTCTCCACTTTTATTCGGAGCCCCATGAATGTCATTGCCTAGCCCTGTTCATGTGTCCTCCACCTTCGAGTTTGGAGCTATGCTTCATGATTGCCTAAGTGTGGACCCTCTAGTGCAATCCTCCATTCTCCACTTTTTTTCGGAGCCCCATGAATGTCATTGCCTAGCGCTGTTCATGTGTCCTCCACGTTCGAGTCTAGAGCCCCGCGAATGTGATAGTCTAGCGCTATTCGCCAATTCTCCATTCTCCACTTCTATTCGGAGCCCCATGACTGTCATTGCCTAGCGCTGTTCATTCATCCTCCACCCAAAGAGTTTGGAGCTATGCTTCATGATTGCCTAAGTGTGGACCCTCTAGTGCAATCCTCCATTCTCCACTTTTTTCGGAGCCCCATGAATGTCATTGCCTAGCGCTGTTCATGTGTCCTCCACCTTCGAGTCTGGAGCCCCACGAATGTCATTGCCTGGCGCTGTTCGCCAATTCTCCATTCTCCACTTTTATTCGGAGCCCCATGAATGTCATTGCCTATCGCTGTTCATGTGTCCTCCACCTTCAAGTTTGGAGCTATGCTTCATGATTGCCTAAGTGTGGACCCTCTAGTGCAATCCTCCATTCTCCAGTTTTTTTCGGAGCCTCATGAATGTCATTGCCTAGCGCTGTTCATGTGTCCTCTACGTTCGAGTCTGGAGCCCCGCGAATGTGATTGTCTAGCGCTATTCGCCAATTCTCCATTCTCCACTTCTATTCGGAGCCCCATGAATGTCATTGCCAAGCGTTGTTCATTCATGCTCCACCCAAAGAGTTTGGAGCTATGCTTCATGATTGCCTAAGTGTGGAGCCTCTACTGCAATGCTCCATTCTCCACTTTTTTCGTAGCCCCATGAATGTCATTGCCTAGCGCTGTTCATGTGTCCTCCATCTTCGAGTCTGGAGCCCCGCGGATGTCTTTGCCTAGCGCTGTTCGCCAATTCTCCATTCTCCACTTTTTCTCGGATCCCCATGAATGTCATTGCCTGGCGCAGTTCATGCATCCTCCACCCAAAGAATTTGGAGCTATGCTTCATGATTGCCTAAGTGTGGACCCTCTACTGCAATCCTCCATTCTCCTCTTTTTTCGGAGCCCCAAGAATGTCATTGCCTAGCGTTGTTCATGTGTCCTCCACCTTCGAGTCTGGAGCCCCGCGAATGTCATTGCCTAGCACTGTTCGCCAATTCTCCATTCTCCACTTTTATTCGGAGCCCCATGAATGTCATTGCCTAGCACTGTTCATCTGTTCTCCACTGTCGAGTCCGGAGCCTCGCGAATGTCATTGCCTAGCGCTGTTCGCCAATTCTCCACTTTCCACTTTCATTCGGAGCCCCATGAATGTCATTGCCTAGCGCTGTTCATTCATCCTCCACCCAAAGAGTTTGGAGCTATGCTTCATGATTGCCTAAGTGTGGACCCTCTAGTGCAATCCTCCATTCTCCACTTTTTTCGGAGCCCCATGAATGTCATTGCGTAGCGCTGTTCATGTGTCCTCCACCTTTGAGTCTGGAGCCCCGCGAATGTCATTGCTTAGCGCTGTTCGCCAATTCTCCATTCTCCACTTTTATTCGGAGCCCCATGAATGTCATTGCCTAGCGCTGTTCATGTGTCCTCCACCTTCGTGTTTTGAGCTATGCTTCATGATTGCCTAAGTGTGGACCCTTTAGTGCAATCCTCCATTCTCCACTTTTTTTCGGAGCCCAATGAATGTCATTGCCTAGCGCTGTTCATGTGTCCTCCACCTTCGAGTCTGGAGCCCCGCGAATGTGATTGCCTAGCTCTATACGCCAATTCTCCATTCTCCACTTTTATTCGGAGCCCCATGAATGTCATTGCCAAGCGCTGTTCATTTATCCTCCACCCAAAGAGTTTGGAGCTAAGCTTCTTGATTGCCTAAGTGTGGACCCTCTAGGGCAATCCTCCATTCTCCACTTTTTTCGGAGCCCCATGAATGTCATTGCCTAGCGCTGTTCATGTGTCTTCCACCTTCGAGTCTGGAGCCCCGCGAATGTGATTGCCTAGCTCTATACGCCAATTCTCCATTCTCCACTTTTATTCGGAGCCCCATGAATGTCATTGCCAAGCGCTGTTCATTCATCCTCCACCCAAAGAGTTTGGAGCTAAGCTTCTTGATTGCCTAAGTGTGGACCCTCTAGGGCAATCCTCCATTCTCCACTTTTTTCGGAGCCCCATGAATGTCATTGCCTAGCACTGTTCATGTGTCCTCCACCTTCGAGTCTGGAGCCACGCGAATGTCATCGCCTAGCACTGTTCGCCAATTCTCCATTCCCCATTTTCATTCGGAGCCCCATGAATGTCATTGCCTAGCGTTGTTCATGTGTCCTCCACCTTCAAGTTTGGAGCTATGCTTCATGATTGCCTAAGTGTGGACCCTCAAGTGCAATCCTCCATTCTCCACTTTTTTCGGAGCCCCATGAATGTCATTGCCTAGCGCTATTCATGTGTCCTCCACCTTCGAGTCGGGAGCCCCACGAATGTCATTGCCTAGCACTGTTCGCCAATTCTCCATTCTCCACTTTTATTCGGAGCCCCATGAATGTCATTGCCTAGCGCTGTTCATGTGTCCTCCACCTTCAAGTTTGGAGCTATGCTTCATGATTGCCTAAGTGTGGACCCTCTAGTGCAATCCTCCATTCTCCACTTTTTTCGGAGCCCCATGAATGTCATTGCCTAGCGCTGTTCATGTGTCCTCCACCTTCGAGTCTGGAGCCCCACGAATGTCATTGCCTAGCGCTGTTCGCTAATTCTCCATTCTCCACTTTTATTCGGAGCCCCATGAATGTCATTGCCTAGCCCTGTTCATGTGTCCTCCACCTTCGAGTTTGGAGCTATGCTTCATGATTGCCTAAGTGTGGACCCTCTAGTGCAATCCTCCATTCTCCACTTTTTTTCGGAGCCCCATGAATGTCATTGCCTAGCGCTGTTCATGTGTCCTCCACGTTCGAGTCTAGAGCCCCGCGAATGTGATAGTCTAGCGCTATTCGCCAATTCTCCATTCTCCACTTCTATTCGGAGCCCCATGAATGTCATTGCCTAGCGCTGTTCATTCATCCTCCACCCAAAGAGTTTGGAGCTATGCTTCATGATTGCCTAAGTGTGGACCCTCTAGTGCAATCCTCCATTCTCCACTTTTTTCGGAGCCCCCTGAATGTCATTGCCTAGCGCTGTTCATGTGTCCTCCACCTTCGAGTCTGGAGCCCCACGAATGTCATTGCCTAGCGCTGTTCCCCAATTCTCCATTCTCCACTTTTATTCGGAGCCCCATGAATGTCATTGCCTAGCGCTGTTCATGTGTCCTCCACCTTCGAGTTTGGAGCTATGCTTCATAATTGCCTAAGTGTGGACCCTCTAGTGCAATCCTCCATTCTCCACTTTTTTTCGGAGACCCATGAATGTCATTGCCTAGCGCTGTTCATGTGTCCTCCACGTTCGAGTCTGGAGCCCTGCGAATGTGATTGCCTAGCGCTATTCGCCAATTCTCCATTCTCCACTTCTATTCGGAGCCCCATGAATGTCATTGCCTAGCGCTGTTCATTCATCCTCCACCCAAAGAGTTTGGAGCTATGCTTCATGATTGCCTAAGTGTGGACCCTCTTGTGCAATGCTCCATTCTCCACTTTTTTCGGAGCCCCATGAATGTCATTGCCTAGCGCTGTTCATGTGTCCTCCATCTTCGAGTCTGTAGCCCTGCGGATGTCTTTGCCTAGCGCTGTTCGCCAATTCTCCATTCTCCACTTTTTCTCGGACCCCCATGAATGTCATTGCTTGGCGCTATTCATGCATCCTCCACCCAAAGAGTTTGGAGCTATGCTTCATGATTGCCTAAGTGTGGACCCTCTAGTGCAATCCTCCATTCTCCTCTTTTTTCGGAGCCCCAAGAATGTCATTGCCTAGCGCTGTTCATGTGTCCTCCACCTTCGAGTCTGGAGCCCCGCGAATGTCATTGCCTAGCACTGTTCGCCAATTCTCCATTCTCCACTTTTATTCGGAGCCCCATGAATGTCATTGCCTAGCACTGTTCATGTGTTCTCCACCGTCGAGTCTGGAGCCCCGCGAATGTCATTGCCTGGCGCTGTTCGCCAATTCTCCATTCTCCACTTTTATTCGGAGCCCCATGAATGTCATTGCCTAGCGCTGTTCATGTGTCCTCCACCTTCAAGTTTGGAGCTATGCTTCATCATTGCCTAAGTGTGGACCCTCTAGTGCAATCCTCCATTCTCCACTTTTTTCGGAGCCCCATGAAAGTCGTTGCCTAGCGCTGTTCATGTGTCCTCCACCTTCGAGTCTGGAGCCCCACGAATGTCATTGCCTAGCGCTGTTCGCCAATTCTCCATTCTCCACTTTTATTCGTAGCCCCATGAATGTCATTGCCTAGCCCTGTTCATGTGTCCTCCACCTTCGAGTTTGGAGCTATGCTTCATGATTGCCTAAGTGTGGACCCTCTAGTGCAATCCTTCATTCTCCACTTTTTTTCGGAGACCCATGAATGTCATTGCCTAGCGCTGTTCATGTGTCCTCCACGTTCGAGTCTGGAGCCCCGCGAATGTGATTGTCTAGCGCTTTTCGCCAATTCTCCATTCTCCACTTTTATTCGGAGCCCCATGAATGTCATTGCCTAGCCCTGTTCATGTGTCCTCCACCTTCGAGTTTGGAGCTATGCTTCATGATTGCCTAAGTGTGGACCCTCTAGTGCAATCCTCCATTCTCCACTTTTTTCGGAGCCCCATGAATGTCATTGCCTAGCGCTGTTCATGTGTCCTCCACCTTCGAGTCTGGAGCCCCACGAATGTCATTGCCTAGCGCTGTTCGCTAATTCTCCATTCTCCACTTTTATTCGGAGCCCCATGAATGTCATTGCCTAGCCCTGTTCATGTGTCCTCCACCTTCGAGTTTGGAGCTATGCTTCATGATTGCCTAAGTGTGGACCCTCTAGTGCAATCCTCCATTCTCCACTTTTTTTCGGAGCCCCATGAATGTCATTGCCTAGCGCTGTTCATGTGTCCTCCACGTTCGAGTCTAGAGCCCCGCGAATGTGATAGTCTAGCGATATTCGCCAATTCTCCATTCTCCACTTCTATTCGGAGCCCCATGAATGTCATTGCCTAGCGCTGTTCATTCATCCTCCACCCAAAGAGTTTGGAGCTATGCTTCATGATTGCCTAAGTGTGGACCCTCTAGTGCAATCCTCCATTCTCCACTTTTTTCGGAGCCCCCTGAATGTCATTGCCTAGCGCTGTTCATGTGTCCTCCACCTTCGAGTCTGGAGCCCCACGAATGTCATTGCCTAGCGCTGTTCCCCAATTCTCCATTCTCCACTTTGATTCGGAGCCCCATGAATGTCATTGCCTAGCGCTGTTCATGTGTCCTCCACCTTCGAGTTTGGAGCTATGCTTCATAATTGCCTAAGTGTGGACCCTCTAGTGCAATCCTCCATTCTCCACTTTTTTTCGGAGACCCATGAATGTCATTGCCTAGCGCTGTTCATGTGTCCTCCACGTTCGAGTCTGGAGCCCTGCGAATGTGATTGCCTAGCGCTATTCGCCAATTCTCCATTCTCCACTTCTATTCGGAGCCCCATGAATGTCATTGCCTAGCGCTGTTGATTCATCCTCCACCCAAAGAGTTTGGAGCTATGCTTCATGATTGCCTAAGTGTGGACCCTCTAGTGCAATGCTCCATTCTCCACTTTTTTCGGAGCCCCATGAATGTCATTGCCTAGCGCTGTTCATGTGTCCTCCATCTTCGAGTCTGGAGCCCTGCGGATGTCTTTGCCTAGCGCTGTTCGCCAATTCTCCATTCTCCACTTTTTCTCGGACCCCCATGAATGTCATTGCTTGGCGCTATTCATGCGTCCTCCACCCAAAGAGTTTGGAGCTATGCTTCATGATTGCCTAAGTGTGGACCCTCTAGTGCAATCCTCCATTCTCCTCTTTTTTCGGAGCCCCAAGAATGTCATTGCCTAGCGCTGTTCATGTGTCCTCCACCTTCGAGTCTGGAGCCCCGCGAATGTCATTGCCTAGCACTGTTCGCCAATTCTCCATTCTCCACTTTTATTCGGAGCCCCATGAATGTCATTGCCTAGCACTGTTCATGTGTTCTCCACCGTCGAGTCTGGAGCCCCGCGAATGTCATTGCCTGGCGCTGTTCGCCAATTCTCCATTCTCCACTTTTATTCGGAGCCCCATGAATGTCATTGCCTAGCGCTGTTCATGTGTCCTCCACCTTCAAGTTTGGAGCTATGCTTCATCATTGCCTAAGTGTGGACCCTCTAGTGCAATCCTCCATTCTCCACTTTTTTCGGAGCCCCATGAAAGTCGTTGCCTAGCGCTGTTCATGTGTCCTCCACCTTCGAGTCTGGAGCCCCACGAATGTCATTGCCTAGCGCTGTTCGCCAATTCTCCATTCTCCACTTTTATTCGGAGCCCCATGAATGTCATTGCCTAGCCCTGTTCATGTGTCCTCCACCTTCGAGTTTGGAGCTATGCTTCATGATTGCCTAAGTGTGGACCCTCTAGTGCAATCCTTCATTCTCCACTTTTTTTCGGAGACCCATGAATGTCATTGCCTAGCGCTGTTCATGTGTCCTCCACGTTCGAGTCTGGAGCCCCGCGAATGTGATTGTCTAGCGCTTTTCGCCAATTCTCCATTCTCCACTTCTATTCGGAGCCCCATGAATGTCATTGCCAAGCGCTGTTCATTCGTGCTCCACCCAAAGAGTTTGGAGCTATGCTTCATGATTGCCTAAGTGTGGACCCTCTAGTGCAATCCTCCATTCTCCACCTTTTTCGGAGCCCCATGAATGTCATTGCCTAGCGCTGTTCATGTGTCCTCCATCTTCGAGTCTGGAGCCCCGCGGATGTCTTTGCCTAGAGCTGTTCGCCAATTCTCCATTCTCCACTTTTTCTCGGATCCCCATGAATGTCATTGCCTGGCGCTGTTCATGCATCCTCCACCCAAAGAGTTTGGAGCTATGCTTCATGATTGCCTAAGTGTGGACCCTCTAGTGCAGTCCTCCATTCTCCACTTTTTTTCGGAGCCCCATGAATGTCATTGCCTAGCGCTGTTCATGTGTCCTCCACGTTCGAGTCTGGAGCCCCGCGAATGTGATTGCCTAGCGCTATTCGCCAATGCTCCATTCTCCACTTCTATTTGGAGCCCCATGAATGTCATTGCCTAGCGCTGTTCATTCATCCTCCACCCAAAGAGTTTGGAGCTATGCTTCATGATTGCCTAAGTGTGGACCCTCTAGTGCAATGCTCCATTCTCCACTTTTTTCGGAGCCCCATGAATGTCATTGCCTAGCGCTGTTCATGTGTCCTCCATCTTCGAGTCTGGAGCCCCGCGGATGTCTTTGCCTAGAGCTGTTCGCCAATTCTCCATTCTCCACTTTTTCTCGGATCCCCATGAATGTCATTGCCTGGCGCTGTTCATGCATCCTCCACCCAAAGAGTTTGGAGCTATGCTTCATGATTGCCTAAGTGTGGACCCTCTAGTGCAATCCTCCATTCTCCTTTTTTTCGGAGCCCCAAGAATGTCATTGCCTAGCGCTGTTCATGTGTCCTCCACCTTCGAGTCTGGAGCCCCGCGAAGGTCATTGCCTAGCACTGTTCGCCAATTCTCCATTCTCCACTTCTATTCGGAGCCCCATGAATGTCATTGCCTAGCGCTGTTCATGTGTTCTCCACCGTCGAGTCTGGAGCCCCATGAATGTCATTGCCAAGCGCTGTTCATTCGTGCTCCACCCAAAGAGTTTGGAGCTATGCTTCATGATTGCCTAAGTGTGGACCCTCTAGTGCAATCCTCCATTCTCCACCTTTTTCGGAGCCCCATGAATGTCATTGCCTAGCGCTGTTCATGTGTCCTCCATCTTCGAGTCTGGAGCCCCGCGGATGTCTTTGCCTAGAGCTGTTCGCCAATTCTCCATTCTCCACTTTTTCTCGGATCCCCATGAATGTCATTGCCTGGCGCTGTTCATGCATCCTCCACCCAAAGAGTTTGGAGCTATGCTTCATGATTGCCTAAGTGTGGACCCTCTAGTGCAGTCCTCGATTCTCCACTTTTTTTCGGAGCCCCATGAATGTCATTGCCTAGCGCTGTTCATGTGTCCTCCACGTTCGAGTCTGGAGCCCCGCGAATGTGATTGCCTAGCGCTATTCGCCAATGCTCCATTCTCCACTTCTATTTGGAGCCCCATGAATGTCATTGCCTAGCGCTGTTCATTCATCCTCCACCCAAAGAGTTTGGAGCTATGCTTCATGATTGCCTAAGTGTGGACCCTCTAGTGCAATGCTCCATTCTCCACTTTTTCGGAGCCCCATGAATGTCATTGCCTAGCGCTGTTCATGTGTCCTCCATCTTCGAGTCTGGAGCCCCGCGGATGTCTTTGCCTAGAGCTGTTCGCCAATTCTCCATTCTCCACTTTTTCTCGGATCCCCATGAATGTCATTGCCTGGCGCTGTTCATGCATCCTCAACCCAAAGAGTTTGGAGCTATGCTTCATGATTGCCTAAGTGTGGACCCTCTAGTGCAATCCTCCATTCTCCTTTTTTTTCGGAGCCCCAAGAATGTCATTGCCTAGCGCTGTTCATGTGTCCTCCACCTTCGAGTCTGGAGCCCCGCGAAGGTCATTGCCTAGCACTGTTCGCCAATTCTCCATTCTCCACTTCTATTCGGAGCCCCATGAATGTCATTGCCTAGCGCTGTTCATGTGTTCTCCACCGTCGAGTCTGGAGCCCCGCGAATGTCATT
>NW_021144215.1:0-28513 GCF_004193775.1 Glycine soja
AGACGCTCGAAAATTGAATGTTGAATCTCTGAGCCAACTCAAACGACAATAACTTTTTACACGAATGTCTGATTGAGTCCTGTAATATATCGAGACGCTAGAAATTGAATGTTGAACCTCTGAGCCAATACAAACGACCATAACTTTTTACTCGGATGTCTGATTGAGTCCCGTAACATAACGAGACCCTCGAAATTGAATGTTGAACCTCTGAGCAAATTCAAACGACAATAACGTTTTTCTCGGATGTCTGATTGAGTCCCGTAACAAATCGAGACCCTCAAAATTGAATGTTGAACCTCTGAGCTAATTCAAACGACAATAACGTTTTTCTCGGATGTCTGATTGAGTCCCGTAACATATCGAGACGCTCGAAATTGAATGTGCAATCTCTGAGCTAGTTCTAACGACAATAAGTTTTTACTCGGGTGTCTGATTGAGTCCCGTAACATATCGAGACGCTCGAAATTGACTGTTGAAGCACTGAGCCAATTCAAACGACAATAACTTTTTACTCGGATGTCTGATTGAGTCCCGTAATATATCGAGACGCTCGAAATTGAATGTTGAATCTCTGAGCCAACTCAAACGACAATAACTTTTTTCTCGGATGTCTGATTGAGTCCCGTAACATATCGAGACGCTCGAAATTGAACGTGGAAGCTCTGAGCAAATACAAACGACCATAACTTTTTACTCGGATGTCTGATTGAGGCGCGTAATATATCGAGACGCTCGAAATTGAATGTTGAAGCTCTGAGCCAATACAAACGACCATAACTTTTTACTCGGATGTCTGATTGAGTCCCGTAATATATCGAGACGCTCGAAATTGAATGTTGAATCTCTGAGCCAACTAAAACGACAATAACTTTTTACTCGGATGTCTGATTGAGTCCCATAATATATCGAGACGCTCGAAATTGAATGTTGAACCTCTGAGCTAATTCAAACGACAATAACTTTTTTCTCGGATGTCTGATTGAGTCCCGTAACATATCGAGACGCTCGAAATTGAATGTTGAATCCTTGAGCCAACTCAAACGACGATAACTTTTTTCTCGGATGTCTGATCGAGTCCCGTAACATATCGAGACGCTCGAAATTGAATCTTGAAGCTCTGAGCCAATACAAAGGACCGTAACTTTTTACTCGGATGTCTGATTGAGGCTCGTAATATATCGAGACGCTCGAAATTGAATGTTGAAGCTCTGAGCCAATACAAACGACCATAACTTTTTACTCGGATGTCTGATTGAGTCCCGTAATATATCGAGACGCTCGAAATTGAATGTTGAATCTCTGAGCCAACTAAAACGACAATAACTTTTTACTCGGATGTCTGATTGAGTCCCGTAATATATCGAGACGTTCGAAATTGAATGTTGAATCTCTGAGGCAACTCAAACGACAATAACTTTTTTCTCGGATGTCTGATTGAGTCCCGTAACATATCGAGACGCTCGGAATTGAATGTTGAAGCTCTGAGCCAATACAAACGACCATAACTTTTTACTCGGATGTCTTATTGAGGCTCGTAATATATCGAGACGCTCGAAATTGAATGTTGAAGCTCTGAGCCAATTCAAACAACAATAACTTTTTACTCGGATGTCTGATTGAGGCTCGTAATATATCGAGACGCTTGAAATTGAATGTTGAAGCTCTGAGCCAATACAAACGACCATAACTTTTTACTCGGATGTCTGATTGAGTCCCGTAACATATCGAGACGCTCGAAATTGAATGTTGAACCTCTGAGCCAATTCAAACGACAATAACTTTTTTCACGGATGTCTGATTGAGTCCCGTAACATATCGAGACGCTCGAAATTGAATGTTGAACCTCTGAGCAAATTCAAATGACAATAACTTTTTTCACGGATGTCTGATTGAGTCCTGTAACATATCGAGACGCTCGAAATTGAATGTTGAATCTCTCAGAAAATTCAAACGACAATAAATTTTTAGTCGGATGTTTGATTGAGTCCCATAATATATCGAGACGCTCGAAATTGAATGTTGAAGCTCTGAGCAAATTCAAACGACCATAACTTTTTACTCGGATGTCTGATTGAGTCCCGTAACATATCGAGACGCTCGAAATTGAATGTTGAACATCTTAGCTAATTCAAACGACAATAACGTTTTTCACGGATGACTGATTGAGTCCCGTAACATATCGAGACGCTCGAAATTGAACGTGGAAGCTCTGAGCACATACAAACGACCATAACTTTTTACTCGGATGTCTGATTGAGTCCCGTAATATATCGAGATGCTCGAAAATGTATGTGGAATCTCTGAGCCAATTCAACGACAATAACTTCTTACTCGGATGTCTGATTGAGTCACGTAACATATCGAGATGCTCGAAATTGAATGTTGAAGCTCTGAGCCAATTCCAACGACAATAACTTTTTACTCGGGTTTCTGATTGAGGCTCGTAATATATCGAGACGCTCGAAATTGAATGTGGAATCTCTGAGCCAATACAAACGACCATAACTTTTTACTCGGATGTCTGATTGAGTCCCGTTATATATCGAGACGCTCGAAATTGAATGTTGAATCTCTGAGCCAACTCAAACGACAATAACTTTTTACACGAATGTCTGATTGAGTCCTGTAATATATCGAGACGCTAGAAATTGAATGTTGAACCTCTGAGCCAATACAAACGACCATAACTTTTTACTCGGATGTCTGATTGAGTCCCGTAACATAACGAGACCCTCGAAATTGAATGTTGAAGCTCTGAGCCAATTCAAACGACAATAACTTTTTACTCGGATGTCTGATTGAGGATCGTAATATATCGAGACGCTCGAAATTGAATGTTGAAGCTCTGAGCCAATACAAACGACCATAACTTTTTACTCGGATGTCTGATTGAGTCCCGTAACATATCGAGACGCTCGAAATTGAATGTTGAATCTCTCAGCCAACTAAAACGACAATAACTTTTTACTCGGATGTCTGATTGAGTCCCGTAATATATCGAGACGTTCGAAATTGAATGTTGAATCTCTGAGGCAACTCAAACGACAATAACGTTTTTCTCGGATGTCTGATTGAGTCCCGTAACATATCGAGACGCTCGAAATTGAATGTTGAAGCTCTGAGCCAATACAAACGACCATAACTTTTTACTCGGATGTCTGATTGAGGCTCGTAATATATCGAGACGCTCGAAATTGAATGTTGAAGCTCTGAGCCAATACAAACGACCATAACTTTTTACTCGGATGTCTGATTGAGTCCCGTAACATATCGAGATGCTCGAAATTGAATGTTGAAGCTTTGAGCCAATAAAAACGACAATCACTTTTTACACGGATGTCTGATTGAGTCCCGTAACATATCGAGACGCTCGAAATTGAATGTTGAAGCTCTAATCCAATTCAAACAACAATTACTTTTTACTCGGATGTCTGATTGAGTCCCGTAATATATCGAGATGCTCGAAATTGAATGTGGAATCTCTGAGCCAATTCAACGACAAATACTTTTTACTCGGATGTTTGATTGATTCCCGTAACATATCGAGACGGTCGAAATTGAATGCTGAACCTCTGAGCTAATTCAAACGACAATAACTTTTTTCTCGGATGTCTGATTGAGTCCCGTAACATATCGAGACGCTCGAAATTGAATGTGCAATCTCTGAGCTAGTTCTAACGACAATAACTTTTTACTCGGGTGTCTGATTGAGTCCCGTAACATATCGAGACGCTCGAAATTGACTGTTGAAGCTCTGAGCCAATTCAAACGACAATAACTTTTTACTCGGATGTCTGATTGAGTCCCGTAATATATCGAGACGCTCGAAATTGAATGTTGAATCTCTGAGCCAACTCAAACGACAATAACTTTTTTCTCGGATGTCTGATTGAGTCCCGTAACATATCGAGACGCTCGAAATTGAACGTGGAAGCTCTGAGCAAATACAAACGACCATAACATTTTACTCGGATGTCTGATTGAGGCGCGTAACATATCGAGACGCTCGAAATTGAATGTTGAAGCTCTGAGCCAATAAAAACGACAATCACTTTTTACACGGATGTCTGATTTAGTCCCGTAACATATCGAGACGCTCGAAATTGAATGTTGAAGCTCTGAGCCAATAAAAACGACAATCACATTTTACACGGATGTCTGATTGAGTCCCGTAACATATCGAGACGCTCGGAATTGAATGTTGAAGCTCTAATCCAATTCAAACAACAATAACTTTTTACTCGGATGTCTGATTGAGTCCCGTAATATATCGAGACGCTCGAAAATGAATGTTGAAGCTCTGAGCTAATACAAACGAGCATAACTTTTTACTGGGATGTCTGATTGAGTCCCGTAATATATCGAGACGCTCGAAATTGACTGTTGAAGCTCTGAGCAAATTCAAACGACAATAACTTTTTACTCGGATGTCTGATTGAGTCCCGTAATATATCGAGACGCTCGAAATTGAATGTTGAATCTCTGAGCCAACTCAAACGACAATAACTTTTTTCTCGGATGTCTGATTGAGTCCCGTAACATATCGAGACGCTCGAAATTGAACGTGGAAGCTCTGAGCAAATACAAACGACCATAACTTTTTACTCGGATTTCTGATTGAGGCGCGTAATATATCGAGACGCTCGAAATTGAATGTTGAAGCTCTGAGCCAATAAAAACGACAATCACTTTTTACACGGATGTCTGATTGAGTCCCGTAACATATCGAGACGTTCGAAATTGACTGTTGAAGCTCTGAGCCAATTCAAACGACAATAACTTTTTACTCGGATGTCTGATTGAGTCCCGTAATATATCGAGACGCTCGAAATTGAATGTTGAAGCTCTAATCCAATTCAAACAACAATTACTTTTTACTCGGATGTCTGATTGAATCCCGTAATATATCGAGACGCTCGAAATTGAATGTTGAAGCTCTGAGCCAATACAAACGACCATAACTTTTTACTCGGATGTCTGATTGAGGCTCGTAACATATCGAGACGCTCGAAATTGAATGTGGAATCTCTGAGCCATATCTAACGAC
Source organism: Glycine soja (assembly GCF_004193775.1). NCBI lineage: Eukaryota > Viridiplantae > Streptophyta > Magnoliopsida > Fabales > Fabaceae > Glycine > Glycine soja. The sequence goes on from NW_021144215.1 coordinate 5,051, forward strand.
AATAACTTTTTACTCGGATGTCTGATTGAGTCCCGTAACATATCGAGACGCTCGAAATTGAATGTTGAAGCTCTGAGCCAATTCAAACGACAATAAATTTTTAGTCGGATGTTTGATTGAGTCCCGTAATATATCGAGACGCTCGAAATTGAATGTTGAACCTCTGAGCAAATTCAAACGACAATAACTTTTTTCTCAGATGTCTGATTGAGTCCCGTAACATATCGAGACGCTCGAAATTGAATGTGCAATCTCTGAGCCAGTTCTAACGACAATAACTTTTTACTCGGGTGTCTTATTGAGTCCGGTAACATATCGAGACGCTCGAAATTGACTGTTGAAGCTCTGAGCCAATTCAAACGAGAATAACTTTTTACTCGGATGTCTGATTGAGTCCCGTAATATATCGAGACGCTCGAAATTGAATGTTGAATCTCTGAGCCAACTCAAACGACAATAACATTTTTCTCGGATGTCTGATTGAGTCCCGTAACATATCGAGATGCTCGAAATTGAATGTTGAACCTCTAAGCCAATTCAAACGACAATAACTTTTTTCACGGATGACTGATTGAGTCCCGTAACATATCGAGACGCTCGACATTGAATGTTCAAGCTCTGAGCCAATACAAACGACCATAACTTTTTACTCGGATGTCTGATTGAGGCTCGTAATATATCGAGACGCTCGAAATTGAATGTTGAAGCTCTGAGCCAATTCAAACAACAATAACTTTTTACTCGGATGTCTGATTGAGGCTCGTAATATATCGAGACGCTTGAAATTGAATGTTGAAGCTCTGAGCCAATACAAACGACCATAACTTTTTACTCGGATGTCTGATTGAGTCCCGTAACATATCGAGACGCTCGAAATTGAATGTTGAACCTCTGAGCCAATTCAAACGACAATAACTTTTTTCACGGATGTCTGATTGAGTCTCGTAACATATCGAGACGCTCGAAATTGAATGTTGAACCTCTGAGCAAATTCAAATGACAATAACTTTTTTCTCGGATGTCTGATTGAGTCCCGTAACATATCGAGACGCTCGAAATTGAATGTTGAAGATCTGAGCCAATACAAACGACCATAACTTTTTACTCGGATGTCTGATTGAGTCCTGTAACATATCGAGACGCTCGAAATTGAATGTTGAATCTCTGAGAAAATTCAAACGACAATAAATTTTTAGTCGGATGTTTGATTGAGTCCCGTAATATATCGAGACGCTCGAAATTGAATGTTGAAGCTCTGAGCAAATTCAAACGACCATAACTTTTTACTCGGATGTCTGATTGAGTCCCGTAACATATCGAGACGCTTGAAATTGAATGTTGAACCTCTTAGCTAATTCAAACGACAATAACGTTTTTCACGGATGACTGATTGAGTCCCGTAACATATCGAGACGCTCGAAATTGAACGTGGAAGCTCTGAGCAAATACAAACGACTATAACTTTTTACTCGGATGTCTGATTGAGTCCCGTAATATATCGAGATGCTCGAAATTGTATGTGGAATCTCTGAGCCAATTCAACGACAATAACTTCTTACTCGGATGTCTGATTGAGTCACGTAACATATCGAGATGCTCGAAATTGAATGTTGAAGCTCTGAGCCAATTCAAACGACAATAACTTTTTACTCGGATGTCTGATTGAGGCTCGTAATATATCGAGACGCTCGAAATTGAATGTGGAATCTCTGAGCCAATACAAACGACCATAACTTTTTACTCGGATGTCTGATTGAGTCCCGTAATATATCGAGACGCTCGAAATTGAATGTTGAATCTCTGAGCCAACTCAAACGACAATAACTTTTTACACGAATGTCTGATTGAGTCCCGTAATATATCGAGACGCTAGAAATTGAATGTTGAACCTCTGAGCCAATACAAACGACCATAACTTTTTACTCGGATGTCTGATTGAGTCCCGTAACATAACGAGACCCTCGAAATTGAATGTTGAAGCTCTGAGCCAATTCAAACGACAATAACCTTTTACTCGGATGTCTGATTGAGGCTCGTAATATATCGAGACGCTCGAAATTGAATGTTGAAGCTCTGAGCCAATACAAACGACCATAACTTTTTACTCGGATGTCTGATTGAGTCCCGTAACATATCGAGACGCTCGAAATTGAATGTTGAATCTCTGAGCCAACTAAAACGACAATAACTTTTTACTCGGATGTCTGATTGAGTCCCGTAATATATCGAGACGTTCGAAATTGAATGTTGAATCTCTGAGGCAACTCAAACGACAATAACTTTTTTCTCGGATGTCTGATTGAGTCCCGTAACATATCGAGACGCTCGAAATTGAATGTTGAAGCTCTGAGCCAATACAAACGACCATAACTTTTTACTCGGATGTCTGATTGAGGCTCGTAATATATCGAGACGCTCGAAATTGAATGTTGAAGCTCTGAGCCAATACAAACGACCATAACTTTTTACTCGGATGTCTGATTGAGTCCCGTAACATATCGAGATGCTCGAAATTGAATGTTGAAGCTCTGAGCCAATAAAAACGACAATCACTTTTTACACGGATGTCTGATTGAGTCCCGTAACATATCGAGACGCTCGAAATTGAATGTTGAAGCTCTAATCCAATTCAAACAACAATTACTTTTTACTCGGATGTCTGATTGAGTCCCGTAATATATCGAGATGCTCGAAATTGAATGTGGAATCTCTGAGCCAATTCAACGACAAATACTTTTTACTCGGATGTTTGATTGATTCCCGTAACATATCGAGACGGTCGAAATTGAATGCTGAACCTCTGAGCTAATTCAAACGACAATAACTTTTTTCTCGGATGTCTGATTGAGTCCCGTAACATATCGAGGCGCTCGAAATTGAATGTGCAATCTCTGAGCTAGTTCTAACGACAATAACTTTTTAATCGGGTGTCTGATTGAGTCCCGTAACATATCGAGACGCTCGAAATTGACTGTTGAAGCTCTGAGCCAATTCAAACGACAATAACTTTTTACTCGGATGTCTGATTGAGTCCCGTAATATATCGAGACGCTCGAAATTGAATGTTGAATCTCTGAGCCAACTCAAACGACAATAACTTTTTTCTCGGATGTCTGATTGAGTCCCGTAACATATCGAGACGCTCGAAATTGAACGTGGAAGCTCTGAGCAAATACAAACGACCATAACTTTTTACTCGGATGTCTGATTGAGGCGCATAACATATCGAGACGCTCGAAATTGAATGTTGAAGCTCTGAGCCAATAAAAACGACAATCACATTTTAAACGGATGTCTGATTGAGTCCCGTAACATATCGAGACGCTCGAAATTGAATGTTGAAGCTCTAATCCAATTCAAACAACAATAACTTTTTACTCGGATGTCTGATTGAGTCCCGTAATAGATCGAGACGCTCGAAAATGAATGTTGAAGCTCTGAGCTAATACAAACGAGCATAACTTTTTACTGGGATGTCTGATTGAGTCCCGTAATATATCGAGACGCTCGAAATTGACTGTTGAAGCTCTGAGCCAATTCAAACAACAATAACTTTTTACTCGGATGTCTGATTGAGTCCCGTAATATATCGAGACGCTCGAAATTGAATGTTGAATCTCTGAGCCAACTCAAACGACAATAACTTTTTTCTCGGATGTCTGATTGAGTCCCGTAACATATCGAGACGCTCGAAATTGAACGTGGAAGCTCTGAGCAAATACAAACGACCATAACTTTTTACTCGGATTTCTGATTGAGGCGCGTATATATCGAGACGCTCGAAATTGAATGTTGAAGCTCTGAGCCAATAAAAACGACAATCACTTTTTACACGGATGTCTGATTGAGTCCCGTAACATATCGAGACGCTCGAAATTGACTGTTGAAGCTCTGAGCCAATTCAAACGACAATAACTTTTTACTCGGATGTCTGATTGAGTCCCGTAATATATCGAGACGCTCGAAATTGAATGTTGAAGCTCTAATCCAATTCAAACAACAATTACTTTTTACTCGGATGTCTGATTGAATCCCGTAATATATCGAGACGCTCGAAATTGAATGTTGAAGCTCTGAGTCAATACAAACGACCATAACTTTTTACTCGGATGTCTGATTGAGGCTCGTAACATATCGAGACGCTCGAAATTGAATGTGGATTCTCTGAGCCATATCTAACGACAATAACTTTTTACTCGGATGTCTGATTGAGTCCCGTAACATATCGAGACGCTCGAAATTGAATGTTGAAGCTCTGAGCCAATTCAAACGACAATAAATTTTTAGTCGGATGTTTGATTGAGTCCCGTAATATATCGAGATGCTCGAAATTGAATGTTGAACCTCTGAGCAAATTCAAACGACAATAACTTTTTTCTCAGATGTCTGATTGAGTCCCGTAACATATCGAGACGCTCGAAATTGAATGTGCAATCTCTGAGCCAGTTATAACGACAATAACTTTTTACTCGGGTGTCTTATTGAGTCCCGTAACATATCGAGACGCTCGAAATTGACTGTTGAAGCTCTGAGCCAATTCAAACGAGAATAACTTTTTACTCGGATGTCTGATTGAGTCCCGTAATATATCGAGATGCTCGAAATTGAATGTTGAATCTCTGAGCCAACTCAAACGACAATAACTTTTTTCTCGGATGTCTGATTGAGTCCCGTAACATATCGAGATGCTCGAAATTGAATGTTGAACCTCTAAGCCAATTCAAACGACAATAACTTTTTTCACGGATGACTGATTGAGTCCCGTAACATATCGAGACGCTCGAAATTGAATGTTGAAGCTCTGAGCCAATAAAAACGACAAATACTTTTTACTCGGATGTCTGATTGAGTCCCGTAACATATCGAGACGCTCGAAATTGAATGTTGAACCTCTGAGCTAATTCAAACGAGAATAACTTTTTTCACGGATGACTGATTGAGTCCCGTAACATATCGAGACGCTCGAAATTGAATGTTGAACCTCTGAGCTAATTCAAACGACAATAACTTTTTTCTCGGATGTCTGATTGAGTCCCGTAATATATCGAGACCTTCGAAATTGAATGTTGAATCTCTGAGGCAACTCAAACGACAATAACTTTTTTCTCGGATGTCTGATTGAGTCCCGTAACATATCGAGACGCTCGAAATTGAATGTTGAACCTCTGAGCTAATTCAAACGACAATAACATTTTTCTCGGATGTCTGATTGAGTCCCGTAACATATCGAGACGCTCGAAATTGAATGTTGAATCCTTGAGCCAACTCAAACGACGATAACTTTTTTCTCGGATGTCTGATCGAGTCCCGTAACATATCGAGACGCTCAAAATTGAATGTTGAAGCTCTGAGCCAATACAAAGGACCATAACTTTTTACTCGGATGTCTGATCGAGGCTCGTAATATATCGAGACGCTCGAAATTGAATGTTGAAGCTCTGAGCCAATACAAACGACCATAACTTTTTACTCGGATGTCTGATTGACTCCCGTAATATATCGAGACGCTCGAAATTGAATGTTGAATCTCTGAGCCAACTAAAACGACAATAACTTTTTACTCGGATGTCTGATTGAGTCCCGCAATATATCGAGACGTTCGAAATTGAATGTTGAATCTCTGAGGCAACTCAAACGACAATAACTTTTTTCTCGGATGTCTGATTGAGTCCCGTAACATATCGAGACGCTCGAAATTGAATGTTGAAGCTCTGAGCCAATACAAACGACCATAACTTTTTACTCGGATGTCTGATTGAGGCTCGTAATATATCGAGACGCTCGAAATTGAATGTTGAAGCTCTGAGCCAATTCAAACAACACTAACTTTTTACTCGGATGTCTGATTGAGGCTCGTAATATATCGAGACGCTTGAAATTGAATGTTGAAGCTCTGAGCCAATTCAAACGACAATAACTTTTTACTCGGATGTCTGATTGAGGCTCGTAATATATCGAGACGCTCAAAATTGAATGTTGAAGCTCTGAGCCAATACAAACGACCATAACTTTTTACTCGGATGTCTGATTTAGTCCCGTAACATATCGAGACGCTCGAAAATGAATGTTGAATCTCTGAGCCAACTCAAACGACAATAACTTTTTACTCGGATGTCTGATTGAGTCCCGTAATATATCGAGACGCTCGAAATTGAATGTTGAATCTCTGAGCCAACTAAAACGACAATAACATTTTTCTCGGATGTCTGATTGAGTTCCGTAACATATCGAGACGCTCGAAATTGAATGTTGAAGCTCTGAGCCAATACAAACGACCATAACTTTTTACTCGAATGTCTGATTGAGGCTCGTAATACATCGAGACGCTCGAAATTGAATGTTGAAGCTCTGAGCCAATACAAACGACCATAACTTTTTACTCGGATGTCTGATTGAGGCTCGTAATATATCGAGACGCTCGAAATTGAATGTGGAATCTCTGAGCCAATACAAACGACCATAACTTTTTACTCGGATGTCTGATTGAGTCCCGTAACATATCGAGACCCTCGAAATTGAATGTTGAAGCTCTGAGCCAATTCAAACGACAATAACTTTTTACTCGGATGTCTGATTGAGGCTCGTAATATATCGAGACGCTCAAAATTGAATGTTGAAGCTCTGAGATAATACAAACGACCATAACTTTTTACTCGGATGTCTGATTGAGTCCCGTAATATATCGAGACACTCGAAATTGAATGTTAAATCTCTGAGCCAACTCAAACGACAATAACTTTTTACTCGGATGTCTGATTGAGTCCCGTAATATATCGAGACGCTCGAAATTGAAAGTTGAATCTCTGAGCCAACACAAACGACAATAACTTTTTTCTTGGATGTCTGATTGAGTCCCGTAAAATATCGAGACGCTCGAAATTGAATGATGAAGCTCTAAGCCAATTCAAACAACAATTACTTTTTACTCGGATGTCTGATTGATGCTCGTAATATATCGAGACGCTCGAAATTGAATGTTGAGGCTCTGAGCCAATACAAACGACCATAACTTTTTACTCGGATGTATGATTGAGTCCCGTAACATATCGAGACGCTCGAAATTGAATGTTGAACCTCTCAGCCAATTCAAACGACAATAACTTTTTTCACGGATGTCTGATTGAGTCTCGTAACATATCGAGACGCTCGAAATTGAATGTTGAACCTCTGAGCAAATTCAAATGACAATAACTTTTTTCTCGGATGTCTGATTGAGTCCCGTAACATATCGAGACGCTCGAAATTGAATGTTGAAGCTCTGAGCCAATTCAAACAACAATAACTTTTTACTCGGATGTCTGATTGAGGCTCGTAATATATCGAGACGCTTGAAATTGAATGTTGAAGCTCTCAGCCAATACAAACGACCATAACTTTTTACTCGGATGTCTGATTGAGTCCCGTAACATATCGAGACGCTCGAAATTGAATGTTGAAGCTCTGAGCCAATTCAAACAACAATAACTTTTTACTCGAATGTCTGATTGAGGCTCGTAATACATCGAGACGCTCGAAATTGAATGTTGAAGCTCTGAGCCAATAAAAACGACCATAACTTTTTACTCGGAAGTCTGATTGAGGCTCGTAATATATCGAGACGCTCGAAATTGAATGTTGAATCTCTGAGCCAACTAAAACAACAATAACTTTTTACTCGGATGTCTGATTGAGTCCCGTAATATATCGAGACGTTCGAAATTGAATGTTGAATCTCTGAGGCAACTCAAATGACAATAACGTTTTACTCGGATGTCTGATTGAGTCCCGTAATATATCGAGACCCTCGAAATTGAATGTTGAACCTCTAAGCCAATTCAAACGACAATAACATTTTACTTGGATGCCTGATTGAGTCCCGTAACATATCGAGACGCTCGAAATTGAATGTTGAAGCTCTGAGCCAATTCAAACAACAATAACTTTTTACTCGGATGTCTGATTGAGGCTCGTAATATATCGAGACGCTTGAAATTGAATGTTGAAGCTCTGAGCCAATACAAACGACCATAACTTTTTACTCGGATGTCTGATTGAGTCCCGTAACATATCGAGACGCTCGAAATTGAATGTTGAACCTCTGAGCCAATTCAAACGACAATAACTTTTTTCACGGATGTCTGATTGAGTCCTGTAACATATCGAGACGCTCGAAATTGAATGTTGAATCTCTGAGAAAATTCAAACGACAATAAATTTTTAGTCGGATGTTTGATTGAGTCCCGTAATATATCTAGACGCTCGAAATTGAATGTTGAAGCTCTGAGCAAATTCAAACGACCATAACTTTTTACTCGGATGTCTGATTGAGTCACGTAACATATCGAGATGCTCGAAATTGAATGTTGAAGCTCTGAGCCAATTCAAACGACAATAACTTTTTACTCGGATGTCTGATTGAGGCTCGTAATATATCGAGACGCTCGAAATTGAATGTGGAATCTCTGAGCCAATACAAACGACCATAACTTTTTACTCGGATGTCTGATTGAGTCCCGTAACATATCGAGACCCTCGAAATTGAATGTTGAAGCTCTGAGCCAATTCAAACGACAATAACTTTTTACTCGGATGTCTGATTGAGGCTCGTAATATATCGAGACGCTCAAAATTGAATGTTGAAGCTCTGAGATAATACAAACGACCATAACTTTTTACTCGGATGTCTGATTGAGTCCCGTAATATATCGAGACACTCGAAATTGAATGTTAAATCTCTGAGCCAACTCAAACGACAATAACTTTTTACTCGGATGTCTGATTGAGTCCCGTAATATATCGAGACGCTCGAAATTGAAAGTTGAATCTCTGAGCCAACACAAACGACAATAACTTTTTTCTCGGATGTCTGATTGAGTCCCGTAAAATATCGAGACGCTCGAAATTGAATGATGAAGCTCTAAGCCAATTCAAACAACAATTACTTTTTACTCGGATGTCTGATTGATGCTCGTAATATATCGAGACGCTCGAAATTGAATGTTGAAGCTCTGAGCCAATACAAACGACCATAACTTTTTACTCGGATGTCTAATTGAGGCTCGTAATATATCGAGACGCTCGAAATTGAATGTTGAAGCTCTGAGCCAATACAAACGACCATAACTTTTTACTCGGATGTCTGATTGAGTCCCGTAATATATCGAGACACTAGAAATTGAATGTTGAACCTCTGAGCCAATACAAACGACCATAACTTTTTACTCGGATGTCTGATTGAGTCCCGTAACATATCGAGACCCTGGAAATTGAATGTTGAAGCTCTGAGCCAATGCAAACGACAATAACTTTTTACTCGGATGTCTGATTGAGGCTCGTAATATATCGAGACGCTCGAAATTGAATGTTGAAGCTCTGAGCCAATACAAACGACCATAACTTTTTACTCGGATGTCTGATTGAGTCCCGTAATATATCGAGACGCTCGAAATTGAATGTTGAAGCTCTGAGCCAATACAAACGACCATAACTTTTTACTCGGATGTCTGATTGAGGCTCGTAATATATCGAGACGCTCGAAATTGAATGTTGAATCTCTGAGCCAACTCAAACGACAATAACTTTATTCTCGGATGTCTGATTGAGTCCCGTAACATATCGAGAAGCTCTAAATTGAATGTTGAAGCTCTGAGCAAATTCAAATGACAATAAATTTTTTCTCGGATGTCTGATTGAGTCCCGTAACATATCGAGACGCTCGAAATTGAATGTTGAAGCTCTGAGCCAATACAAACAACCATAACTTTTTACTCGGATGTCTAATTGAGGCTCGTAATATATCGAGACGCACGAAATTGAATGTTGAAGCTCTGAGCCAATACAAACGACCATAACTTTTTTCTCGGATGTCTGATTGAGTCCCGTAATATATCGTGACGCTCGAAATTGAATGTTGAATCTCTGAGCCAACTCAAACGACAATACTGTTTACTCGGATGTCTGATTGAGTCCCGTAATATATCGAGACGCTCGAAATTGAATGTTGAATCTCTGAGCCAACTCAAACGACAATAACGTTTTTCACGGATGTCTGATTGAGTCCCGTAACATATCGAGACGCTCGAAATTGAATGTTGAGGCTCTGAGCCAATACAAACGACCATAACTTTTTACTTGGATGTATGATTGAGTCCCGTAACATATCGAGACGCTCGAAATTGAATGTTGAACCTCTGAGCCAATTCAAACGACAATAACTTTTTTCACGGATGTCTGATTGAGTCCCGTAACATATCGAGACGCTCGAAATTGAAAGTTGAACCTCTGAGCAAATTCAAATGACAATAACTTTTTTCTCGGATGTCTGATTGAGTCCCGTAACATATCGAGATGCTCGAAATTGAATGTGGAATCTCTGAGCCAGTGCTAACGACAATAACTTTTTACTCGGATGTCTGATTAAGTCCCGTAACATATCGAGACGCTCAAAATTGAATGTTGAAGCTCTGAGATAATACAAACGACCATAACTTTTTACTCGGATGTCTGATTGAGTCCCGTAACATATCGAGACGCTCGAAAATGAATGTTGAATCTCTGAGCCAACTCAAACGACAATAACTTTTTACTCGGATGTCTGATTGAGTCCCGTAATATATCGAGACGCTCGAAATTGAATGATGAATCTCTGAGCCAACTCGAACGACAATAACATTTTTCTCGGATGTCTGATTGAGTCCCGTAACATATCGAGACGCTCGAAATTGAATGTTGCAGCTCTGAGCCAATACAAACGACCATAACTTTTTACTCGAATGTCTGATTGAGGCTCGTAATACATCGAGACGCTCGAAATTGAATGTTGAAGCTCTGAGCCAATACAAACGACCATAACTTTTTACTCGGATGTCTGATTGAGGCTCGTAATATATCGAGACGCTCGAAATTGAATGTTGAAGCTCTGAGCCAATACAAACGACCATAACTTTTTACTCGGATGTCTGATAGAGTCCCGTAACATATCGAGATGCTCGAAATTGAATGTTGAACCTCTGAGCCAATTCAAACGACAATAACTTTTTTCACGGATGACTGATTGAGTCCCGTAACATATCGAGACGCTCGAAATTGAACGTGGAAGCTCTGAGCAAATACAAACGACCATAACATTGTACTCGGATGTCTGATGGAGTCCCGTAATATATCGAGATGCTCGAAATTGTATGTGGAATCTCTGAGCCGATTCAACGACAATAACTTCTTACTCGGATGTCTGATTAAGTCACGTAACATATCGAGACGCTCGAAATTGAATGTTGAAGCTCTGAGCCAAATCAAACGACAATAACTTTTTACTCGGATGTCTGATTGAGGCTCGTAATATATCGAGACGCTCGAAATTGAATGTGGAATCTCTGAGCCAATACAAACGACCATAACTTTTTACTCGGATGTCTGATTGAGTCCCGTAATATATCGAGACACTCGAAATTGAATGTTAAATCTCTGAGCCAACTCAAACGACAATAACTTTTTACTCGGATGTCTGATTGAGTCCCGTAATATATCGAGACGCTCGAAATTGAAAGTTGAATCTCTGAGCCAACACAAACGACAATAACTTTTTTCTCGGATGTCTGATTGAGTCCCGTAAAATATCGAGACGCTCGAAATTGAATGATGAAGCTCTAAGCCAATTCAAACAACAATTACTTTTTACTCGGATGTCTGATTGATGCTCGTAATATATCGAGACGCTCGAAATTGAATGTTGAAGCTCTGAGCCAATACAAACGACCATAACTTTTTACTCGGATGTCTAATTGAGGCTCGTAATATATCGAGACGCTCGAAATTGAATGTTGAAGCTCTGAGCCAATACAAACGACCATAACTTTTTACTCGGATGTCTGATTGAGTCCCGTAATATATCGAGACGCTAGAAATTGAATGTTGAACCTCTGAGCCAATACAAACGACCATAACTTTTTACTCGGATGTCTGATTGAGTCCCGTAACATATCGAGACCCTGGAAATTGAATGTTGAAGCTCTGAGCCAATGCAAACGACAATAACTTTTTACTAGGATGTCTGATTGAGGCTCGTAATATATCGAGACGCTCGAAATTGAATGTTGAAGCTCTGAGCCAATACAAACAACCATAACTTTTTACTCGGATGTCTAATTGAGGCTCGTAATATATCGAGACGCACGAAATTGAATGTTGAAGCTCTGAGCCAATACAAACGACCATAACCTTTTACTCGGATGTCTGATTGAGTCCCGTAATATATCGAGACGCTCGAAATTGAATGTTGAATCTCTGAGCCAACTCAAACGACAATAACTGTTTACTCGGATGTCTGATTGAGTCCCGTAATATATCGAGACGCTCGAAATTGAATGTTGAATCTCTGAGCCAACTCAAACGACAATAACGTTTTTCTCGGATGTCTGATTGAGTCCCGTAACATATCGAGACGCTCGAAATTGAATGTTGAGGCTCTGAGCCAATACAAACGACCATAACTTTTTACTCGGATGTATGATTGAGTCCCGTAACATATCGAGACGCTCGAAATTGAATGTTGAACCTCTGAGCCAATTCAAACGACAATAACTTTTTTCACGGATGTCTGATTGAGTCCCGTAACATATCGAGACGCTCGAAATTGAAAGTTGAACCTCTGAGCAAATTCAAATGACAATAACTTTTTTCTCGGATGTCTGATTGAGTCCCGTAACATATCGAGATGCTCGAAATTGAATGTGGAATCTCTGAGCCAGTGCTAACGACAATAACTTTTTACTCGGATGTCTGATTAAGTCCCGTAACATATCGAGACGCTCAAAATTGAATGTTGAAGCTCTGAGATAATACAAACGACCATAACTTTTTACTCGGATGTCTGATTGAGTCCCGTAACATATCGAGACGCTCGAAAATGAATGTTGAATCTCTGAGCCAACTCAAACGACAATAACTTTTTACTCGGATGTCTGATTGAGTCCCGTAATATATCGAGACGCTCGAAATTGAATGATGAATCTCTGAGCCAACTCAAACGACAATAACATTTTTCTCGGATGTCTGATTGAGTCCCGTAACATATCGAGACGCTCGAAATTGAATGTTGCAGCTCTGAGCCAATACAAACGACCATAACTTTTTACTCGAATGTCTGATTGAGGCTCGTAATACATCGAGACGCTCGAAATTGAATGTTGAAGCTCTGAGCCAATACAAACGACCATAACTTTTTACTCGGATGTCTGATTGAGGCTCGTAATATATCGAGACGCTCGAAATTGAATGTTGAAGCTCTGAGCCAATACAAACGACCATAACTTTTTACTCGGATGTCTGATAGAGTCCCGTAACATATCGAGATGCTCGAAATTGAATGTTGAACCTCTGAGCCAATTCAAACGACAATAACTTTTTTCACGGATGACTGATTGAGTCCCGTAACATATCGAGACGCTCGAAATTGAACGTGGAAGCTCTGAGCAAATACAAACGACCATAACATTGTACTCGGATGTCTGATTGAGTCCCGTAATATATCGAGATGCTCGAAATTGTATGTGGAATCTCTGAGCCGATTCAACGACAATAACTTCTTACTCGGATGTCTGATTAAGCCACGTAACATATCGAGACGCTCGAAATTGAATGTTGAAGCTCTGAGCCAAATCAAACGACAATAACTTTTTACTCGGATGTCTGATTGAGGCTCGTAATATATCGAGACGCTCGAAATTGAATGTGGAATCTCTGAGCCAATACAAACGACCATAACTTTTTACTCGGATGTCTGATTGAGTCCCGTAATATATCGAGACACTCGAAATTGAATGTTAAATCTCTGAGCCAACTCAAACGACAATAACTTTTTACTCGGATGTCTGATTGAGTCCCGTAATATATCGAGACGCTCGAAATTGAAAGTTGAATCTCTGAGCCAACACAAACGACAATAACTTTTTTCTCGGATGTCTGATTGAGTCCCGTAAAATATCGAGACGCTCGAAATTGAATGATGAAGCTCTAAGCCAATTCAAACAACAATTACTTTTTACTCGGATGTCTGATTGATGCTCGTAATATATCGAGACGCTCGAAATTGAATGTTGAAGCTCTGAGCCAATACAAACGACCATAACTTTTTACTCAGATGTCTAATTGAGGCTCGTAATATATCGAGACGCTCGAAATTGAATGTTGAAGCTCTGAGCCAATACAAACGACCATAACTTTTTACTCGGATGTCTGATTGAGTCCCGTAATATATCGAGACGCTAGAAATTGAATGTTGAACCTCTGAGCCAATACAAACGACCATAACTTTTTACTCGGATGTCTGATTGAGTCCCGTAACATATCGAGACCCTAGAAATTGAATGTTGAAGCTCTGAGCCAATGCAAACGACAATAACTTTTTACTCGGATGTCTGATTGAGGCTCGTAATATATCGAGACGCTCGAAATTGAATGTTGAAGCTCTGAGCCAATACAAACGACCATAACTTTTTACTCGGATGTCTGATTGAGTCCCGTAATATATCGAGACGCTCGAAATTGAATGTTGAATCTCTGAGCCAACTCAAACGACAATAACTTTTTACTCGGATGTCTGATTGAGTCCCGTAATATATCGAGACGCTCGAAATTGAATGTTGAATCTCTGAGCCAACTCAAACGACAATAACTTTTTTCTCGGATGTCTGATTGAGTCCCGTAACATATCGAGACGCTCTAAATTGTATGTTGAAGCTCTGAGCAAATTCAAATGACAATAAATTTTTTCTCGGATGTCTGATTGAGTCCCGTAACATATCGAGACGCTCGAAATTGAATGTTGAAGCTCTGAGCCAATACAAACAACCATAACTTTTTACTCGGATGTCTAATTGAGGCTCGTAATATATCGAGACGCTCGAAATTGAATGTTGAAGCTCTGAGCCAATACAAACGACCATAACTTTTTACTCGGATGTCTGATTGAGTCCCGTAATATATCGAGACGCTCGAAATTGAATGTTGAATCTCTGAGCCAACTCAAACGACCATAACTGTTTACTCGGATGTCTGATTGAGTCCCGTAATATATCGAGACGCTCGAAATTGAATGTTGAATCTCTGAGCCAACTCAAACGACAATAACGTTTTTCTCGGATGTCTGATTGAGTCCCGTAACATATCGAGACGCTCGAAATTGAATGTTGAGGCTCTGAGCCAATACAAACGACCATAACTTTTTACTCGGATGTATGATTGAGTCCCGTAACATATCGAGACGCTCGAAATTGAATGTTGAACCTCTGAGCCAATTCAAACGACAATAACTTTTTTCACGGATGTCTGATTGAGTCCCGTAACATATCGAGACGCTCGAAATTGAAAGTTGAACCTCTGAGCAAATTCAAATGACAATAACTTTTTTCTCGGATGTCTGATTGAGTCCCGTAACATATCGAGATGCTCGAAATTGAATGTGGAATCTCTGAGCCAGTGCTAACGACAATAACTTTTTACTCGGATGTCTGATTGAGTCCCGTAACATATCGAGATGCTCGAAATTGAATGTTGAACTTCTGAGCTAATTCAAACGACAATAACTTTTTTCTCGGATGTCTGATTGAGTCCCGTAACATATCGAGACGCTCGAAATTGAATGATGAACCTCCTAGCTAATTCAAATGACAATAACTTTTTTCACGGATGACTGATTGAGTCCCGTAACATATCGAGACGCTCGAAATTGAATGTTGAATCTCTGAGCCAACTCAAACGACAATAACGTTTTTCTCGGATGTCTGATTGAGTCCCGTAACATATCGAGATGCTCGAAATTGAATGTGGAATCTCTGAGCCAGTGCTAACGACAATAACTTTTTACTCGGATGTCTGATTGAGTCCCGTAACATATCGAGACGCTCGAAATTGACTGTTGAAGCGCTGAGCCAATTCAAACGACAATAACTTTTTACTCCGATGTCTGATTGAGTCCCGTAACATATCGAGACGCTCGAAATTGAATGTTGAAGCTCTGAGCCAATTCAAACGACAATAACTTTTTACTCGGATGTCTGATTGAGTCCCGTAATATATTGAGACGCTCGAAATTGAATGTTGAATCTCTGAGCCAACTCAAACGACAATAACTTTTTACTCGGATGTCTGATGAGTCCCGTAATATATCGAGACGCTCGAAATTGAATGTTGAATCTCTGAGCCAACTCAAACGACAATAACTTTTTTCTCGGATGTCTGATTGAGTCCCGTAACATATCGAGACACTCGAAATTGAATGTTGAAGCTCTCAGCCAATTCAAACAACAATTACTTTTTACTCGGATGTCTGATTGAGGCTCGTAATATATCGAGACGCTCGAAATTGAATGTTGAAGCTCTGAGCCAATACAAACGACCATAACTTTTTACTCGGATGTCTAATTGAGGCTCGTAATATATCGAGACGCTCGAAATTGAATGTTGAAGCTCTGAGCCAATACAAACGACCATAACTTTTTACTCGGATGTCTGATTGAGTCCCGTAATATATCGAGACGCTCGAAATTGAATGTTGAAGCTCTGAGCCAATTCAAACGACTATAACTTTTTTCTCGGATGTCTGTTTGAGTCCCGTAACAAATCGAGACCCATGAAATTGAATGTTGAACCTCTAAGCAAATTCAAACGACAATAACTTTTTTCTCGGATGTCTGATTGAGTCCCGTAACATATCGAGACGCTCGAAATTGAATGTTGAAGCTCTGAGCCAATTCAAACGACAATAACTTTTTACTCGGATGTCTGATTGAGTCCCGTAACATATCGAGACGCTCGAAATTGAATGTTGAACCTCTTAGCTAATTCAAACGACAATAACTTTTTTAACGGATGACTGATTGAGTCCCGTAACATATCGAGACGCTCGAAATTGAATGTTGAACCTCGGAGCAAATTCAAATGACAATAACTTTTTTCTCGGATGTCTGATTGAGTCCCGTAACATATCGAGACGCTCGAAATTGAATGTTGAAGCTCTGAGCCAATACAAACGACCATAACTTTTTACTCGGATGTCTGATTGAGTCCTTTAACATATCGAGACGCTCGAAATTGAATGTTGAATCTCTAAGAAAATTTAAACGACAATAAATTTTTAGTCGGATGTTTGATTGAGTCCCGTAATATATCGAGACGCTTGAAATTGATTGTTGAAGCTCTAAGCAAATTCAAACGACAATAACTTTTTACTCGGATCTCTGATTGAGTCCCGTAACATATCGAGACGCTCGAAATTGAATGTTGAACCTCCAAGCTAATTCAAACGACAATAACTTATTTCACGGATGACTGATTGAGTCCGTAACATATCGAGACGCTCGAAATTGAATGTTGAAGCTCTGAGCCAATTCAAACGACAATAACTATTTTCTCAGATGTCTGATTGAGTCCCGTAATATATCGAGACGCTCAAAATTGAATGTTGAATCTCTGAGCCAATTCAAACGACAATAACTTTTTACTCGGATGTCTGATTGAGTCCCGTTATATATCGAGACGCTCGAAATTGAATGCTGAATCTCTGAGCCAACTCAAACGACGATAACTTTTTTCTCGGATATCTGATTGAGTCCCGTAACATATCGAGACGCTCGAAATTGAATGTTGAAGCTCTGAGCCAATACAAAGGACCATAACTTTTTACTCGGATGTCTGATTGAGTCCCGTAATATATCGACACGCTCGAAATTGAATTTTGAATCTCTGAGCCAACTCAAACGACAATAACTTTTTACTCGGATGTCTGATTGAGTCCCGTAATATATCGAGACGCTCGAAATTGAATGTTGAATCTCTGAGCCAACTCAAACGACAATAACTTTTTGCTAGGATGTCTGATTGAGTCCCGTAACATATCGAGACTCTCGAAATTGAATGTTGAACCTCTGAGCTAATTCAAACGACAATAACGTTTTTCTCGGATGTCTGATTGAGTCCCGTAACATATCGAGACGCTCGAAATTGAATGTTGAAGCTCTGAGCCAATTCAAACGACTATAACTTTTTTCTCGGATGTCTGTTTGAGTCCCGTAACAAATCGAGACCCATGAAATTGAATGTTGAACCTCTGAGCAAATTCAAACGACAATAACTTTTTTCTCAGATGTCTGATTGAGTCCCGTAACATATCGAGACGCTCGAAATTGAATGTGGAATCTCTGAGCCAGTGCTAACGACAATAACTTTTTACTCGGATGTCTGATTGAGTCCCGTAATATATCGAGACGCTCGAAATTGAATGCTGAATCTCTGAGCAAACTCAAACGACGATAACTTTTTTCTCGGATGTCTGATTGAGTCCCGTAACATATCGACATGCTCAAAATTGAATGTTGAAGCTCTGAGCCAACTCAAACAACAAAAACTTTTTACTCGGATGTCTGATTGAGTCCCGTAATATATCGAGACGCTAGAAATTGAATGTTGAATCTCTGAGCCAATTCAAACGACAATAACTTTTTACTCGGATGTCTGATTGAGTCCCGTAATATATCGAGACGCTCGAAATTGAATGCTGAATCTCTGAGCCAACTCAAACGACGATAACTTTTTTCTCGGATCTCTGATTGAGTCCCGTAACATATCGAGACGCTCGAAATTGAATGTTGAAGCTCTGAGCCAATACAAAGGACCATAACTTTTTACTCGGATGTCTGATTGAGTCCCGTAATATATCGACACGCTCGAAATTGAATGTTGAATCTCTGACCCAACTCAAACAACAAAAACTTTTTACTCGGATGTCTGATTGAGTCCCGTAATATATCGAGACGCTAGAAATTGAATGTTGAATCTCTGAGCCAATTCAAACGACAATAACTTTTTACTCGGATGTCTGATTGAGTCCCGTAATATATCGAGACGCTCGAAATTGAATGCTGAATCTCTGAGCCAACTCAAACGACGATAACTTTTTTCTCGGATGTCTAATTGAGTCCCGTAACATATCGACATGCTCAAAATTGAATGTTGAAGCTCTGAGCCAACTCAAACAACAAAAACTTTTTACTCGGATGTCTGATTGAGTCCCGTAATATATCGAGACGCTAGAAATTGAATGTTGAATCTCTGAGCCAATTCAAACGACAATAACTTTTTACTCGGATGTCTGATTGAGTCCTGTAATATATCGAGACGCTCGAAATTGAATGCTGAATCTCTGAGCCAACTCAAACGACGATAACTTTTTTCTCGGATCTCTGATTGAGTCCCGTAACATATCGAGACGCTCGAAATTGAATGTTGAAGCTCTAAGCAAATTCAAACGACAATAACTTTTTACTCGGATCTCTGATTGAGTCCCGTAACATATCGAGACGCTCGAAATTGAATGTTGAACCTCCTAGCTAATTCAAACGACAATAACTTATTTCACGGATGACTGATTGAGTCCGTAACATATCGAGACGCTCGAAATTGAATGTTGAATCTCTGAGCCAATTCAAACGACAATAACTTTTTACTCGGATGTCTGATTGAGTCCCGTAATATATCGAGACGCTCGAAATTGAATGCTGAATCTCTGAGCCAACTCAAACGACGATAACTTTTTTCTCGGATCTCTGATTGAGTCCCGTAACATATCGAGACGCTCGAAATTGAATGTTGAACCTCTGAGCCAATTCAAACGACAATAACTTTTTTCACGGATGTCTGATTGAGTCCCGTAACATATCGAGACGCTCGAAATTGAAAGTTGAACCTCTGAGCAAATTCAAATGACAATAACTTTTTTCTCGGATGTCTGATTGAGTCCCGTAACATATCGAGATGCTCGAAATTGAATGTGGAATCTCTGAGCCAGTGCTAACGACAATAACTTTTTACTCGGATGTCTGATTGAGTCCCGTAACATATCGAGATGCTCGAAATTGAATGTTGAACTTCTGAGCTAATTCAAACGACAATAACTTTTTTCTCGGATGTCTGATTGAGTCCCGTAACATATCGAGACGCTCGAAATTGAATGTTGAACCTCTTAGCTAATTCAAAGGACCATAACTTTTTTCTCGGATGTCTGATTGAGTCCCGTAACATATCGAGACGCTCGAAATTGAATGATGAACCTCCTAGCTAATTCAAATGACAATAACTTTTTTCACGGATGACTGATTGAGTCCCGTAACATATCGAGACGCTCGAAATTGAATGTTGAACCTCTTAGCTAATTCAAACGACAATAACTTTTTTAACGGATGACTGATTGAGTCCCGTAACATATCGAGACGCTCGAAATTGAATGTTGAACCTCGGAGCAAATTCAAATGACAATAACGTTTTTCTCGGATGTCTGATTGAGTCCCGTAACATATCGAGACGCTCGAAATTGAATGTTGAAGCTCTGAGCCAATACAAACGACCATAACTTTTTACTCGGATGTCTGATTGAGTCCTTTAACATATCGAGACGCTCGAAATTGAATGTTGAATCTCTAAGAAAATTTAAACGACAATAAATTTTTAGTCGGATGTTTGATTGAGTCCCGTAATATATCGAGACGCTTGAAATTGATTGTTGAAGCTCTAAGCAAATTCAAACGACAATAACTTTTTACTCGGATCTCTGATTGAGTCCCGTAACATATCGAGACGCTCGAAATTGAATGTTGAACCTCCTAGCTAATTCAAACGACAATAACTTATTTCACGGATGACTGATTGAGTCCGTAACATATCGAGACGCTCGAAATTGAATGTTGAAGCTCTGAGCCAATTCAAACGACAATAACTATTTTCTCAGATGTCTGATTGAGTCCCGTAATATATCGAGACGCTCAAAATTGAATGTTGAATCTCTGAGCCAATTCAAACGACAATAACTTTTTACTCGGATGTCTGATTGAGTCCCGTTATATATCGAGACGCTCGAAATTGAATGCTGAATCTCTGAGCCAACTCAAACGACGATAACTTTTTTCTCGGATATCTGATTGAGTCCCGTAACATATCGAGACGCTCGAAATTGAATGTTGAAGCTCTGAGCCAATACAAAGGACCATAACTTTTTACTCGGATGTCTGATTGAGTCCCGTAATATATCGACACGCTCGAAATTGAATTTTGAATCTCTGAGCCAACTCAAACGACAATAACTTTTTACTCGGATGTCTGATTGAGTCCCGTAATATATCGAGACGCTCGAAATTGAATGTTGAATCTCTGAGCCAACTCAAACGACAATAACTTTTTGCTAGGATGTCTGATTGAGTCCCGTAACATATCGAGACGCTCGAAATTGAATGTTGAACCTCTGAGCTAATTCAAACGACAATAACGTTTTTCTAGGATGTCTGATTGAGTCCCGTAACATATCGAGACGCTCGAAATTGAATGTTGAAGCTCTGAGCCAATTCAAACGACTATAACTTTTTTCTCGGATGTCTGTTTGAGTCCCGTAACAAATCGAGACCCATGAAATTGAATGTTGAACCTCTGAGCAAATTCAAACGACAATAACTTTTTTCTCAGATGTCTGATTGAGTCCCGTAACATATCGAGACGCTCGAAATTGAATGTGGAATCTCTGAGCCAGTGCTAACGACAATAACTTTTTACTCGGATGTCTGATTGAGTCCCGTAATATATCGAGACGCTCGAAATTGAATGCTGAATCTCTGAGCAAACTCAAACGACGATAACTTTTTTCTCGGATGTCTGATTGAGTCCCGTAACATATCGACATGCTCAAAATTGAATGTTGAAGCTCTGAGCCAACTCAAACAACAAAAACTTTTTACTCGGATGTCTGATTGAGTCCCGTAATATATCGAGACGCTAGAAATTGAATGTTGAATCTCTGAGCCAATTCAAACGACAATAACTTTTTACTCGGATGTCTGATTGAGTCCCGTAATATATCGAGACGCTCGAAATTGAATGCTGAATCTCTGAGCCAACTCAAACGACGATAACTTTTTTCTCGGATCTCTGATTGAGTCCCGTAACATATCGAGACGCTCGAAATTGAATGTTGAAGCTCTGAGCCAATACAAAGGACCATAACTTTTTACTCGGATGTCTGATTGAGTCCCGTAACATATCGAGACGCTCGAAATTGAATGATGAACCTCCTAGCTAATTCAAATGACAATAACTTTTTTCACGGATGACTGATTGAGTCCCGTAACATATCGAGACGCTCGAAATTGAATGTTGAACCTCTTAGCTAATTCAAACGACAATAACTTTTTTAACGGATGACTGATTGAGTCCCGTAACATATCGAGACGCTCGAAATTGAATGTTGAACCTCGGAGCAAATACAAATGACAATAACGTTTTTCTCGGATGTCTGATTGAGTCCCGTAACATATCGAGACGCTCGAAATTGAATGTTGAAGCTCTGAGCCAATACAAACGACCATAACTTTTTACTCGGATGTCTGATTGAGTCCTTTAGCATATCGAGACGCTCGAAATTGAATGTTGAATCTCTAAGAAAATTTAAACGACAATAAATTTTTAGTCGGATGTTTGATTGAGTCCCGTAATATATCGAGACGCTTGAAATTGATTGTTGAAGCTCTAAGCAAATTCAAACGACAATAACTTTTTACTCGGATCTCTGATTGAGTCCCGTAACATATCGAGACGCTCGAAATTGAATGTTGAACCTCCTAGCTAAATCAAACGACAATAACTTATTTCACGGATGACTGATTGAGTCCGTAACATATCGAGACGCTCGAAATTGAATGTTGAAGCTCTGAGCCAATTCAAACGACAATAACTATTTTCTCAGATGTCTGATTGAGTCCCGTAATATATCGAGACGCTCAAAATTGAATGTTGAATCTCTGAGCCAATTCAAACGACAATAACTTTTTACTCGGATGTCTGATTGAGTCCCGTTATATATCGAGACGCTCGAAATTGAATGCTGAATCTCTGAGCCAACTCAAACGACGATAACTTTTTTCTCGGATATCTGATTGAGTCCCGTAACATATCGAGACGCTCGAAATTGAATGTTGAAGCTCTGAGCCAATACAAAGGACCATAACTTTTTACTCGGATGTCTGATTGAGTCCCGTAATATATCGACACGCTCGAAATTGAATTTTGAATCTCTGAGCCAACTCAAACGACAATAACTTTTTACTCGATGTCTGATTGAGTCCCGTAATATATCGAGACGCTCGAAATTGAATGTTGAATCTCTGAGCCAACTCAAACGACAATAACTTTTTGCTAGGATGTCTGATTGAGTCCCGTAACATATCGAGACGCTCGAAATTGAATGTTGAACCTCTGAGCTAATTCAAAACGACAATAACGTTTTTCTAGGATGTCTGATGAGTCCCGTAACATATCGAGACGCTCGAAATTGAATGTTGAAGCTCTGAGCCAATTCAAACGACTATAACTTTTTTCTCGGATGTCTGTTTGAGTCCCGTAACAAATCGAGACCCATGAAATTGAATGTTGAACCTCTGAGCAAATTCAAAC